>NW_006367026.1:0-816 GCF_000327345.1 Myotis davidii
ATCAATAAAATATATTTTTAAAAAAAGAATGGCTATACATTACAGTGGAATCTAACTTGGTCCTTATTTCAGTTGCCCTGGAGTTTCAAATGTGATTTCCTTAGTGGAACAAGGCTCATGTAACTTAATATGAAGACTCTGACCTGGTGATTTCTTTTCTTACTATGCAAATTAGGAAGGTCTTCTGGAAGCAGTTTTCTTTTACCTGGAGCTGAAAACAATACATTTTCATGGTGTTGCCTCAGGTATGTCATAATTCTCATCCTTTCTCAGAGAGTAGTGCAAAAAATCTTGATTTCATTGACATAACAGAATAGCTCAGTTTATAACAGCATGCTTGATTAGACTTGAGGAGAAAGGAGCAAATAAAGTAGCAAATATGTACTACATATTTCCAGGTGAGAAATATACCTGGAAAATTGAGGGTACTTCCACTTCAATAAAATTCCAGGGATCTAATAGTCTAAAAAGTTGTCATGGTATTTACTGCCTTCGAATTGGGGCACACGTTGCTGCTACTTATGTGACCTATCACTAACAAAGACATACAAAACTTGGTTGGGCCTCTTAAATTTTAGAGATAGCTTACATGACATTCAAATAATTCATAAGGCCGGAGGGTGTGTGAGGGCCCTTGAGCAAGAAAAGGTTCTAAAACAATTCCAGTGTGGAATGAAAGATTTTCTTCTCAATTGGTCTTTTTAAGCCAGCAGATCCAATGGCACTTTAATAGTCTATTCAGTTAGATATGTCATTTTAAACCTCTGGAAAAAACCAATGAAGATTCACAGAGGAGATCCCTAAGGATTTGGGCTC
>NW_006367027.1:0-816 GCF_000327345.1 Myotis davidii
TCTGTATATTGCATTGTGTGCACACCACCCAAATTCAAATCATCTTTTGTTACCATATATTTGGCCCCTTTACTCTTTACTGCCCCCATCCTCTTCCTTCGGGTAACCACCTGGCCTGGAATATTTCTAAGATGCTACCTGAGTGACAGAATCAAGGAGTAGGTAAGAGGAGCTGTTCAGGTCACTCATGTCCTCAAGAACAGCCACCCTTTAATGAACAAGCATCTGGATTTGTTGAAAACCTTAGAGGGACTTCATTCTTCTACCACTTATGAGAAATAGCAGAGAAGTGTCTGCTTGTTAATGAGGACTGAAAGTAGGGCAAAGGGCAGCACATCGTGCTGATCATCAAGACTGTATGCTAAGACAGCACCGTCTCACTTATCAGATATGCAAAGATTTTGAGGAGAAAAGAAGTACAGTTTGGGAGCTGGGATGAAAAAATGGACATTCTGAAAATTACTTGGAAAGTATAAATTGATAGTTTTTTGCAAGGTGAGTTGGCCTGATCTATCAAAACGTAAGGGATACAGATGCTTTGACCCAGAATTCTACTTCCAAAACAAAATATCTTATAGAAATACATAAACAAATGAGCAAGAAAGTATATTAAAGCATGTTTAGTACAGCATTGCTTCAAATTAAAAACAACCTGAGAAGTATTTTTTAGGGAAAAAGAAATTAATTGATTCTTTATGTTTTGACATGAAAAGGGCTCACAATATAGAAAAAGAAATGATCAAGTTGCAAAAAATGGGTGTGTTATGTATGATACAGTCTCTATATTTTTTTAATATATTGTTATTGATTTCAGAG
>NW_006367028.1:0-816 GCF_000327345.1 Myotis davidii
ACCAAAATTAATTTTAGACTGTAATAAAGAATACAAAGCATTTGAACAAAAGGAGCTGTAGCCCGGGAGACACTGATTCAAGGAGTAACCTAAATTGTGTTCTGCTGAGAAAAAGTGGATTTTTGTCTTAAAAAAAAGAGAGAGAGTAATTTATTGATTTTTAGAGAGAGGAAGTGAGAGGAAGAGAGACATACTGATGTGAGAATGCAACATCCATAGACCCACTACCAGGGATCAGGTCATAACCCCACATATGCCCTTGACAGGGAATGCATCAACAAGGGGGTAAGGAGGTGCCTTTCATAGAGAAAGTTCCCAGCCAGGTTCCCAATTAGGTCCATATTATGTAAATGAGATACCCAAATTTGTACACTTCTGATTGGTCCACGTTTGGAAGTCCTGATTAGTCAGTAACATGTTTCCTGCCCAGTCATTATAGAGCAGTTCTTATTGAGGGTGCAGGTCTTAGTCCATTGGTCAAAAGACAGGCCAGGAACTTCCTCATAACCGTTGATTCAATTTGTGTAAATGAGCAAGAAGCCTAGAGTTCAATCTGACATTTTCCCAGAATATGGAGTATGTGAGAAGCCCCTGTCAGCAAATGGCCACTAGGTTCTTATCATTTATAACATTTGGGCTCTCGGTTGGCCAGGGGGAGTCCATCTCAGCAGATAAATTCTTTCTCAGGGTTCACATCAAATAAATATTTCTTCTTGGGGGCCCACGTTCCTCCTTGAAATTCTCTCCTCTCTTGACTTTGGATCCTATATTATCCTCAAACTCCTTTTGCTTTTTGACTACTATTTGGGTTTTTTT
>NW_006367029.1:0-816 GCF_000327345.1 Myotis davidii
CTCTGTTCTCGATTTTGTCCACGGCTTCGACAGAAACATAACCATCAATGCTTGACAATGACTGCTCCACAGAGGCCCGATCCTGTGGAGAACTCACTCTCTCCCACAACTGCCAATTCCCAGAGCCACTTCCAGGACACAGACCCATCCGCCCACTTCCTTCTATTTATTCAAAGCCCATGCCATCCCCTATGGCATCTTGTTCAAATCATCCTCACTGTCAATCAACCATTCCCTGCTTCCCGCCCCCTCCACATGGCAAATCTGCCTTCACCTTCCCTGACAACCCGGTTCATATTTATTGTCTCCACATGTGTCGTCTGGCAGGAACCCCAAATTACTTCAACATATTTGCTGACAATGCATCTGAGCCTGCTTGGCTCCCCTACCTTCGTCTCCAATTCATATCCAGCCACCACAATGTCACGTCCTGGGCCTCATTCCTTCTCCACACAACTATTTAGCAGTCATCTTTATCCATCTCTCATACCTCCTAATCATTCTCAACCTCCAATACTCCATTCTTACTGTATTAAGAGCATCTAAGATTACCCAAGTCTATGCTAGACAACATGGTTAAGCAATTCAAAGCTGCCATCATTAATACCCCAGCAACTCCCACCTGCCTAACCTTCTACTACTCAGTTCACATGACAATCTCCAAACCTGAATTGTCATCATTGCTTAACAGTTCCATTTCTTCTTTAAGTCAGAGAACATGTCAGAAGAAATTGGCAGAATTAGACAAATCTGATTCTCTAGTAATTCACATCAACTTCAATTAGGTGTTCTCTCCTCTGCCCAACCGTTCCCTTC
>NW_006367030.1:0-816 GCF_000327345.1 Myotis davidii
TTTTTTTATAGTGACTCAGAGAAATTAAATGGATTAACCAATATAACTTTGTAAGCCAGGAATGTTTTTTTTGAATAATAGTCCAGTGCTCTTTACATTAACCTGTACTGTCTTTCAATGCCAGACAGTTGGCAAATATTAAACAATTAGAAGTCTAATTGAGCTCAAAATTGTGTCTTAAATTCTAGCATTGTTCTCAAATTTTCCCTAATGCCTAGAAAACTGAAACTGTCTGGAGAAGTAGCCTAGTTACTCCTGGATTCCCCAGGCCAACACTAAACTCAATGTGCATACTATGGGCCCAAAGAGTTGCATTTTTAATATCAAATGGACATATTGTGTGACTGTTTCCCTTCATTTTTAGCATTTCCTGAACTGACGCTCACTGATCGGAAAGGGCTCTCTTCATGAAAAGTTTGATTTTCTTTGTGTATATAGGCCAATGTTCACAAGTTTCTACCCTCAAGAGCCACAAGTGATGATTATCTCCATCCTTTGGTTGATACTCCGCACATTGTGTTGTTATCTGTGCTTGCATGGTTACCTTCTTTCTGCCTTTGAGAGTACAAGTCCCCTAAAAACAGAGAGCGTGTCATTCCTCTGTACTCTCAATGCCCAGCTGAGGGCCTAACATTTAATAGCTTCTCAGTAAATGCTTGTTCCTGCTCCTGCTGCATTTGCATTACTGTTCGGTGTTGACTTCTTAGGATAGATTCATTAGGAAGCATCATAGGACACAGAGAACATTTTAATGGTTGCCAGAGGGGAGGAGAGCTGGGGGCAGGGGGATGGGTGAAAAAGGAGAAGGGATTAAGA
>NW_006367031.1:0-816 GCF_000327345.1 Myotis davidii
AAAAAAAAAAAAAAAAAAGATCAGAACCAATGAAATGGAATTGCTGGAAGACAGATGGAAAATATAATTTAAAAATAGTAATGCATCTATGGGAATCCAAATACTGCAGCAAAGAGATTTTCTTGCACTATAAAACATGGTTTCTACTTTGTATATTAATTGAAGAACAGGCTGGACACTATTAAGACCTCAATTAGTTGTTTGAGTGATTAAGTGCCAGGAATCTCTCAAAACACTGAGCAAACTAGAAAGGAGCTGAAAATAATAAGGGAAAAGATAAATGCCCCGGAAAACCTAGAGCTTTAACATATTCATATATGCATTTCAGAAGCAGAAGAAAAAACAGAGAGACTAGAGGCAATGATTAAGCAGATAACAGAGGCAAGTTAACTCTGAGGAAGAAAGTTCAGAGTCTACAGACTGAACACATTTATAGTTCTAAGCTAGATTCATTAGAAAAGGAACAGTTTTCTAGGCATACATGGTAAAATCCATAGTTTCTCAGGATAAAATTATATATAATATTCCAGGTCAAAATAATAGGTACCTAAAAAAGAAACACAGACTTTGACTGCTGTCAAATTTGCATAATTTGTATTTAAAAGTCAGAGGAATGCTATCTACATATCATTCTTTTAAAATATTTGTATCAAGAGTGTCCTAAATTCAAGAAAGATATTATTTGAAAATATATCTCTTATTTTACCTATCTATTTTTTGAGAAATTTCAAGAATTCGTAGAATAATCCACATATCCCATTCTCTCCTAAGAAAAGTATTTGAAACATGCTTCTAACAAATTGAACAGAGACCTCA
>NW_006367032.1:0-816 GCF_000327345.1 Myotis davidii
ATTAGATTCCACATATGAGTGAGATCATGCATTTTTATCAGTGTTCTCTTACTTGAAACATTGACTATGAACTTGTCTCCTCTTTTATCTGCATTTTCACTTTCCCCATTTTCTAATAGTGTGATACAATTACTGAAGTCATGATTGTTGAGGGTGTATTTAGCAGAAAGATGATAATCTAACCTGGCTAGGGACAAACCAAGAACATTAAGGGAACAGGAAAAAAAATGGAAATGTAGTAAGGAAGATAAAGTAGTTGTCTGTCTTGGTGGAATCAAAAATAGTTGAAGTTGACAAATATTAAAGAAAAAAGAGAAGGAAAAGATAAGTGGATTTCAGAAAGTTGTATTATTAAAGCTGACATTCTAGATAAGGTATAATAATGCAAAAGTCAAGATGTTGAAGAAGAATGAAATGTGTGGCTAAAGAAGGGGGAAATGTAGAGCACTATAGGCAATAGATGAAAGAAATGAAAAGTCATGGCACTTAAGGGAGTGACTAGGGATATATTAAAATTACCAAGAATTAGATCAGGATAATGTTAAAGAGACAAGAATGAATATTCAGGGATGACAGGCAATTCTGTAAATGCCAACAACTGCAAGGATGGAGAGACATTAGTATATTCTAATTCAACAAGCTTCATGGGAAGAGTGGTGTTTTGGTAGAAAGAATAGTTATCAATCTGGAAGCATCAATGAGAAATAAGGAAACATCTTCACCTATAAACCAAAAGTAGACAAATATGATAGAGAAAAGGGTCACTATTGAAATAGACTCAGAAGCAGCAGAGTTCTCAGGGAAAGTCAGGTTCCA
>NW_006367033.1:0-816 GCF_000327345.1 Myotis davidii
CAAAATAACCGGAGATATACTGGAGAAAACATGTTACACAAATACTCCTATCAGAAGGATTTGGTGGGTGAAGTACAGGAGTAAGAAGGAGAAATGCTTCCCATTATGTACATTTTATTACATTTTTACTGTTTTTCTTGTGCATATAATATCCTCCCCAAAATTTGCTATATTTTTCCAAATTTAGATAAATATGGAATAATAAGATGCTTAGAAATTAAGAAATGTAGAGCACTGTTACTAAATCAGCATACATATATTAAAAATCAGTAATGCATAAATTAAAATAGAGTAATGTACATTAGTTAGAAATTTTATGACTGGTATAGTATATTAAAAAACATTTTCATTATTGATTGGCTATTATTCCTAGGCATAAATAACTTAAAAATCAATTTAAGTCACTTATATACCTATTTTTCTTTTGAAACATACTTTATAGCAGTACAAAAATAATGTCCAAATTTAGACTTTGTAAAAGAAAAAGAAAGCCTCTAGGTTAGGATAGGAGGATAACTCATTGACTCCAAAGAGTTACATTTGTGGCAAATGAAAAATGGTGTTTTTTAAATAGAGTTGAGATTACTGTACATTTTTAGTGGATTTCAATTATTGATAGCCTTTCCACCCCTCCACAATATTAGCTTTGCATGCTACTAACTGAAATAGATCCCAAATATTGAAATCATACATGAAATGCCTGCTATGATTTAAAATGCTTAATAAATCTAGCCAGAAAATCTTATATTTGGCTTAAAAGTACAGAGTTACTCAAACTCTTAAAAAGAAACCAAAGCATTTTACTGAATATTTCAG
>NW_006367034.1:0-816 GCF_000327345.1 Myotis davidii
AGGATGAGCAAATCATTCTAGAGACATAAGGAGCACACATGGACTCGAAGAGCCCAAGCCAGAGTCCCAGCTCAGTGTTCTCTCCATCAGTGGAGACTGGGTAGCATGGGGCTAAGCCCCCAATATATTTGCTGTTGTTCCTCTAATAGAAAAAGTAACCCCAGAACAGAGTCTTGGCCTCTTGTTCACCACTGTAGCCCAGCACCTGCTTGGTTGGCATAATAAGTGGAGGGGAGAAAATACTTGTTGAAAATTGACTTACCCTTTGCCATGCCCCTACAGTGTTGGGGATGGGGTAGAGGAAGGGCACACTTCATAAAATCTCTATAGGAAGCAGGGCCATAAGGTATTAAAACTGATCATAGCAGTGACAGCTATAGAAGAGGCTTAAGGGCAACAATTTGGTTGGCAAAGGAAGGTGTTTGTGCTTAAGGATGTATGGGCATAGCCAACACAGTTTTACTTCTTTTGCATTTTATTTCAGGGTTCCTCATGGAGTCTATGGGGAGGAAAAATGAAAGGCTCAAACTGCTTACCCCACTTGCTGGCACCTCACTGGCCCAGACCATAGGAGAGGTATGAAGCTATGCTAACAGGAATCTGGGGTCAAGTGACCAAAAAAATGCAGGGGACTTGGAAGATATTTTCCTTCTGCTCCCAGGAGTCTACTCTCCTGCCCCGTAAAAGCAGAGATCAGCAGGGGGAATGTCTGTGCAATTTAATCTGGCTGGTCATCTTAACCCAGAACTTCAATTAAAATATCTATACATTCTTCTTTTTAGGTATATTTTTATTGATTTTAGAGAGGAAGGAAGG
>NW_006367035.1:0-816 GCF_000327345.1 Myotis davidii
AGCAACAGGAACTCTCATATATTACTGGAGTTAATGCAAATAGTGAAGCCACTATGGAAAAAGAATTCAGCAGTTTCTTACAAAGCTAAACATATTCTTACTATAAAATATTTACCCAAAGGAGTTGAATATTAGTCCACATAAAAACCTTTTCCTCAGTGTTTATAGTTGTTTTATCTTATTTAAAAGCAAACATGATCGTCTTCAATAGGTGGATGGATAAATACACTCTGTACATCCAGACAATGGAATATTCTTTAGTGTTATAAAAGAAATGAGTTATCATGCCATCAAAATTTCTCCATGACATTACGTGGATAAATTTTAAATGCATATTAGTAACTGAAAGAAGCCCATCTGAAAAGGCTGTATACTGTATGATTCCAACTATCTGCCGTTCTGGGCAGTAAAAAAGGTCAGTGTATACCAAAGGTGGATCTTGCAAGACGAATGACTTGGCAGAGCACAGTGGATTTTTAGGATCGTTAAAATACTCTTTATAATATTATAATAATGATTATATGTCATGATACCTTTGTCCATACCTATACAATGTTCAACACCAATAGTAATCCTTAAGGTAAACAAGGAACTTCGGTTGATTATGATGTTGTATCAATGTAGGTACATCATTGGGAAAAATGTATCATTCCTTTGAGTGATGTAGAAATGGGACATTTGGGAAAGCTTTGTACTCTCCCGCTTAATTTTGTTGTAAACCTAACTTCTATAAAAAAAGTTCTTACCACACACACACACACACAAAATGTTTTTCTGAAATGACCTTTCTTCTCCCTTTTATCTTCATTAATATAG
>NW_006367036.1:0-816 GCF_000327345.1 Myotis davidii
TTTTTTTTTAATCCCAAATCTGAAAAGATGTGTTCTTTTATAACATTTCTACCAAGTCCAGTTTTCTCAATTTAAGATTTCAAGATCTAATTTTTCAAGATTTAGTACACCATCCTTTTTTGGTCAGCAATAAATTTTACTTTGAGCAATTTGAGGTATTATGATTATTTCTGTGTCCAATCTTCCCCCAGTCAATGTTTCCCATTTTCAGTGTTTCTAATGAATGTTTATTTTCAATCAGGTTGTTTTGGAAACTAACCAATTTTAACATGCTCTGTTTTAAACATTGTCAACTGCATTTATCTCATATTTCTACAAATCATGTTTTATTGATTGAACAACATAAGTTAAATATGTGTTTATTTCTGTGAACAAGAAGCAAAGAGCATGACATAAAACAAAAGATGGTACCCAG
This sequence comes from Myotis davidii, assembly GCF_000327345.1. Classification (NCBI taxonomy): domain Eukaryota; kingdom Metazoa; phylum Chordata; class Mammalia; order Chiroptera; family Vespertilionidae; genus Myotis; species Myotis davidii. The sequence continues at coordinate 416 of NW_006367036.1, forward strand.
ATTGGTGTGTGTGGGAGGGGGAGGGGGGGTCCAAATGGCGTTGCAGTCACAATAGTGGGTCAAAATGTACTCCTTCAAATTTTTAGACACCTCAGTGGAATCACTCAGGAGACATGATTTTGTTAAGTGATAGTGATACCTTTAAGATATTCAGTATATTTCATCTTCTGTCTACATTTATGGATCACTTTATTCTAACAACTAAATTTCCTCACTGACATGTCCATATTTAGTTGATATATGATGAAAATTGTCAACTTATCTTCTAAGTCAGAAAGCTAATTTATTTTTGAATAATATCGTTATTTATGAGAAGTGATAGGAGATTATAGAAAAGGTGAAAAGAAGGCAGCATTTTAAGCAGTAATCACACCCTAGGCACCATGACAGATGTTTTACAC
>NW_006367037.1:0-816 GCF_000327345.1 Myotis davidii
TTGGTATTTTAACAATTCGTTTAAGTCCTTCAGTTTGACATGTGCTAATAAATATTAAAAAATTGTTACAATAATCCTGAAAACTCAATTTGCCCTTAATAATTGATGTTAAGATGCCTAAACTTGAAGTAATTATAGAAATGACGTTAGCCCTTTCCATCCCACGCTCCGAAGGGACATGGCATTCTCACATCAGCAGCAGAAGTTCCTGCTGCCCATGAATCCCAACCAGAGGAGATCTCAGCCTTGAGGGGAGGAACAGGAATAGAGATAGCCCGAGTGGTTGGAAAAATCTCTGTAGGTGATTCTGAAATGCTCATTATATAAATGTGTCTCCTGAAGTTGAGAGTCACTGACCTAAATAATTCTTTATTTTGCCAGTATAGACCATGTTTCTGAATTTGATACATTATTGAACCTCTAAATGGTGTGAAAAAAGAAGATTGCCAGCAGGGAAAGGTTGGTCCCACCTAAAAGAATAATTCAGGTTTGTTTAATTAGGCACATGATGAAACAGGCTATGGTTTCACATACACCAAACATCCACTGCTCAAATCTGTTCTGTAAACTTTTTAGCTTTGTTCCCCAAAGCCAAAAATACACTTAAAACCTGTCAAATATTAAGAAAGGAAGCATGCACCATGCAGAAATGCATACTAATCAGCCCAATGTAAGAAGTAAATGTAAAAATCTTTATTATGTAAATAGTAGGCAAATATAAAAAGTCTACAAAGATAAAAATGACAGCTGGTCACAGAAGCAACTAGATTTGACAGGGGATAAAAAGAAAGATCTAATTTAATAAATTAAGACTTT
>NW_006367038.1:0-816 GCF_000327345.1 Myotis davidii
ATTATAGAATTGTACACCTGAAACCTGTATAATATTGCTAACCAGTCTCACCCTAATCAATTCAATAAAAAAAGTACTCAGATGTACATTTCAGAAACACCACCGTTTGTGTTTTAGAGTTAAAGACGTTGGAATGAGATAAGAAATAAGTGCTGGCTGTTCCTCATGGTAAGACTCAGGAGTATGTGTTTATATGACATTCAGACATTATCATTCTTTTGAAACAGAAATGTGGATTTTCAGAACTCTATTCATGGCAGAGAGAAAGAAAAGTAAAGACAGAATTCTGTCTTCACGATGGACCTCCTTATGCTAATGGTGATCCTCACGTTGGACATGCTTTGAATAAGGTAATCATACTCAGGTCTAGAAGACTTGGGGGGAAAATATTTAAATACACTTTACAAAAGAGTACTCGAATAGTATGACAATGAGGTACACTTGCATTGACACATAAAATGAATGTCTTAACAGAAAGCAGCAGTCAACCATTTCGGTCCTGCGTGAAGAATAACATCCCCGGTATTTGCTCTGAGCTTGTTATTTTATGTTGGTAAATTTCGTTTTAGTCAGTAAGTCATTATTGAGCACCTACTATGTGCCAGGCGTTGTTCTAGGCTGGAAATAAGCACTGAACAAAATAAAGATAGGCCTTGTCCTTTGGAGCTTATGCTTTAGTCAGGGAAGACATCATCAATAAGATAAATAAAGTATGTTAGAGCTGCTATAGACTGCACATTTGTTTCTTCTTCCAAATTCATATGTTGAAACCTAATCCCTAATGGGGTGGTATTTGGCAATCAAGGTTTTGGCTTC
>NW_006367039.1:0-816 GCF_000327345.1 Myotis davidii
GAGTTATTAATTACGGGCATGGCTGTGCGTGTAGGATTTTTATTTATTTTGGATGTGAATTGTCAGGAAAATTTATTCCCGTGCTCCAGTTTTTCTAAACAGTGACGTGGCCTCCTACTGCTTCTTGATATTTCTGTGTTCTTGGTGGAGTCCACATGCTTCTTATTTTATCAAAAATTATCATATTCCACTAGGAAGCATGTTATGGAATATTCCAAAGTTTCAAAAACCTCAGACATTTCTCTGTATCTCAAGCCTCTGAGAGGAACTGTTAAAATTCAACTCATAATAAGCAGCGAGATCTCCAATTGCTCCAAGGGCAAGGCAGTCACTGTCACTTACGTAAGGAGTTAACAGATTAGAGGGTTTTCTGTGAAAGATCGCTGATTGAATTTGGTTATTCCTATATTCCATTTTTTGTATGGGAAATGATAGCAAACAGTGTATCAAAGAGACCTCCGCTGGATCCAGATAGTGTAGAGAGCAGACGCTGACACGTTATGTAATTAAAAATGTTAAGGCAAAATGCAGTTAATTGGTCCTTGCGGGAGGGAAGAGTCAATGAAAAAGTTTTTTTAATGGACAATAGCATAAAGGTGGTAATAATCGCTAGTTAGATATTTTAAAACTTAGATCAAAAAGAGAAATATAAACAAGTGAACCTAATATTTTATTAGTTATAGAATTTGTGGTTCAGTGATTTCGGTTCTTTCCTGTTTATTCCTATGGTGGGCCTGGGTTTTCTGTGACATCTTACATTGTACCTCTTTTCATGTTTACAACCAAAACCCGAGAGAAGAAAGCACCTGACCCAGC
>NW_006367040.1:0-816 GCF_000327345.1 Myotis davidii
ATCAATAAAATATATTTTAAAAAAATAAAAATCCATATGCCTATACTGTTCAAATATTTCATGGTTATGAAAAATAAAGATAAAAAACTGCTCCAAATGCCTATGGAGTCATAACAATTAAGTGCAATGTGTGATCCTGGATGGGGGAAAATTGCTATAAACGGATATTATAGGATAATGGTAAAAGCCAAATGTTGAATATTCTGAACTTGATAATTTTTCTCATGATTAAGAAAACATTCTTTTCTTAAAAGAGACATACACTTAGTTATTTAGAGGGAAGGAATCATGATGCTTATAAGTTAGTCTTAAATGGTTCTGCAAAATCATCATCATACACCACAGAAAATGGTATGTAGATTCAAAACAGATACAAAAGCAATATGTAGATTCAAAGCAGATACAAAATCTTATTACGTTTCTTGTGAAAAATGATATGTTGATTTAAAATCTATAAGGAAATGCAAAGGTCCAGAAAAAGTCAAGATAACCTTGAAAACAAAGTGGAATGCTTACTCTTCAATACATCAAGACTTATACTAAAGCAACTTGAATCAAGACAGTGAGGTATTATTTCTAGGATTAACAAATCAGTGAAAGTAAATACATGAAAGTCCAAAAGCAAATCCAGATAACTGACTGAAAAGAATGGAGTATATGTGCACAATGTAATACAACTGTGTTATGAGGAAGCTGTCCATGAACTGATATTACTGACTTCTAGGATATACTGTTAAGTTTACAAAGCAAAATACAAAACAATATATATAGCACACTGTTTTTTGTTTTGAAAAGAGAAATGAGAAGACCTATATA
>NW_006367041.1:0-816 GCF_000327345.1 Myotis davidii
AAAAATTCACAAAATTTTAGAGCTAGACTTGAGTGGCAATCTAATTTAATCACTCATTTTGCAATAAAATGGGTTTATGAGAGATGTCCAAGGTTACATAATCAGCTTAAGTCAAAGCCTGAACTATAATCTCTTTCAAAATGAGAGGACAGAGATGGATGTTCCAGATGTTTCAGAAAGCACATGATTCCACGAGTTTCATGGTTCTCAGTCATCAATCTCACTTGTTGCCAAACATTTCAGGGGAGCTGGTAGTATAGAAACAGCATTTACACTAAAAAATGCCACTGTAACCACAATTGCTTTTCAGAAGGAATGGAAATAGAGAGTACTCCCTGTATCATGCATCCATTATCTAAAATTATTTAATATAATTGCAATGTAACCAGAACATTTTATGGGTTACCAGAAATGCCTGAGATCTAAGTAAATTAAATTTTCTCTTAATCATGTCATTCATCATCCTTTCCTCTTTAGATATTTACCTGGAATAGCCAAAGCTGTCAATATATGAGGCATTATTTAATTAGTATGTGATCACTCAGACAATCAGATACCATGAAAGTTTTCTGTGTCCACTGGTGGTCAGCTGAAAGTGATCTACTTTTTAAAATGCAAAATATATCTTATTCTTTCTAAAGAGCTATTTTGGGTTTATATAATAGCTTATACAGAATACATATTGGAAACTGTCATTTTAAATTAATTTGATAGTTAAAACACAATTTGTCATCAGCCAAGTATGTACTCTGTTTCTAATCCTCATTGTGTAACACAATGCTCCATCTATATATATAAAAGCCTAACATGCAAAGT
>NW_006367042.1:0-816 GCF_000327345.1 Myotis davidii
GACAGAGAAACATCGATGTGAGAGGGACACATGAATTGGTTGCCTCCTCTGGGGCAGAGATCAGTTACTTTCATTGTTAACTTTCGGTCCATCAGAATAAAGGAGGAGACTCCTAAATGTTACGCAACTAAGATAATCTTTATTTGATATTTCTAAGTTTGAAATTTACCAGTTTATTTAAATGTTATCTTTGGATTCAGAAGGTTTGAGATGTTTATTTTTTAAAAGTAAAAAAGCATCTAAATATGGTGCCCCCTGGAAGCAAGCAAACCAAGAAATCAGGGAAGACATCAGTGAAGGATAGGACGACATCCATGGAGGATCGGGCTGTAATTGCCTATGACTTTGAGAAAGAAGATAAACGAGATCTGAGTGGTTCAGAGGAGGATGCTATTGTCGGTACAGTATATCATATTGTGCAGTCACCATGTCCTACAGTTCATTTATTTTGAACCTACTGCATTTTAATTAAGACTTCCTCAAGCATTTAATGTACTTCATGTTTCTCATTTGGAGTTAGAGTAGCTTATATAGTAGATCTTGCCTTTGCAGTCGTTATTCCCAAAATGTCGAGAAAATAGTGCATGGCTTTGCTATGACATTAATACAGGAAAACTTGCAAAATTGTTCCTTTAAAATGGTCCTGGAGCCCTAGCCAGTGTGGCTCAGTGGGTCGGAGCATCCTCCCATACCCTTGAAGGTGGCAGGCTTCATTCCCAGTCATGGCACATACCCAGGTTATGGGTTCGATTCCCAGTCCTAGTGGGTACGGAAGGCAGTAGATCTATGTTTCTTTCTCACATTGATGTTTCTCTC
>NW_006367043.1:0-816 GCF_000327345.1 Myotis davidii
CCACAAATGACTATTTTAAGGCAGTTTATTTAGACTGTATGCAGGATGGACCAGAAAGGAAAGAAGTCCCTTGTTGAGGTTAACAATAAGAACGTTAGGTTGAACGTGTTCTAAGTTTGAATTCTAGCTCTGCCACTAACTATGTGGCCTTGGCCAAGTTAAATTTCCGAGTATTGGTTTTCTTATCTGTAAAACTGGGGTAATCGTTTCTACTTTACAGCATGCGGTACACAGCAATTGTTCAATAAACTACAGGTGTTACAGATAATAACAACTTTACATAGCAGTGAATCACTACAGAAACGTTTTCTATGTACGGGTTGCCATCAGTGGATTTTTCAAGCTTGCTCATTGCTTCAGGTGCTGAAGAGTAAAGCTTGTCTTTAGAACCAGTTATTACTTTTTAAATTTACACTTTTATATAGTTACCTATCACATATCAGAAAAGAAACGACCACCTACCATATATTCTTTCCTAGTTGTTAAAGAAATGCAGTCTTAAGAAAAGCATAGCTGTCTGAACTAAACTACAGAGTAGATAACTAAAATGCTCTTAGCAGAAAGAAGTGGTGCAGGATCCCTTGTACGTCCATTGGCTAATTAAACCCCGATTGGGACAACACGCTTCATGCAATACTTACAGTGAATCCTGTGTTATTCTGAATATATTTATGGCCTCCCACTTGCCACTTGTAATTTGAGTAGCGTTTTCCTATAAGAAGACAAACATTATGTGGCATGAAGCTGAGCGTTATTTGAGCAAGCTCAAATGAATGATCTTTGAGGAGATAAATATTGGAAGGAGCGTACCACGGT
>NW_006367044.1:0-816 GCF_000327345.1 Myotis davidii
TGACACCCAGTTTCCTAAATCAAATAATTTTTTCTGGATCTATTATTGGCAATAATGAAATCTTAGGAAACTAGAAATGACGCTGAAATGGTAAAGCATGAAAACTCTCTGTAAACTGAGCAGCCTGATTTAAATTTAAAATATTTATTATCATGATCGCTTACCATTTTGACTTGGCTCCATTACTTACAATACTACTAATTAGTCTCTTTTGGGATCGGTGGTAAAACGTGAATTATTTGAGCTTAAAGGGAGTTTTAAGGGTTGTCAGAAAATCAGGGCCAGAAAGGATGATAGTAATTATAGAGTTCAGAGGCCTAATATTGTAGAAGCTGAAATTAAAGCCCAGAAAAATGAAATACCTTTCCAGAGTTCATTCCCTGATATAAATTCTCTTAGATTTCTAGCTGAGAGGTCTGTTAGGCTTGTCAAAGTTATTCTCCATCAAACAAACTGACGAAGATCAAACAGAACACACCAGACATGTCTCTATTCTCGGACTTCACCCTTGAAATTGGAAATTTAGCCATAAAAACATCTAGGTCTGACTTAATTGCCCTTGTTTTCAGCTCATATTTTCTCTAGAGACTCGAGAGTAGTTATATTATCCCAGGAAACAGAAATCAGGTTTAATAATTTGCTTTCTAGAAAAATGATGGGTTTCTAGTTTCCAGTAGGAATAGATTTATTCTTTTAGTTGGGATCGTTTGGAATCCAAGTATTTACAACTCTCTATTATGTGATATTGTATCTTCATGTAAAAATAAGATATGAGCCCGGCCTGCATGGCTCAGTGGTTCAGCATCGACCTATGAA
>NW_006367045.1:0-816 GCF_000327345.1 Myotis davidii
TTTGTTCTTCAAGAATTTAATGCTAGTCATTATTTTTCACTACTTATTGGCCAATTCAGCCAACGTTTACATTATTCTGAATTTGAACATTAAGAGGGGTAGAATAACAATGGTGGAAATAAATATTAGCTATGAAGAAAATACCTTGTGTTCCTTTTGTTGCTCTGCTGATAACTTAGCTTCTAAACCTCTCAAAACCTCACTTTACTTATCTATCAACAGAAAATAACTATGCCTCTCAAGGTTGATGTTAAAATCAATTCGAGATAATTCCACAATTGATGTGAAAATGCTTTCAAAAATAAGAGTTCCATACTAGGCCAAGAATAGCAAAGTAGTCATACATATCAAAGCCTAAATTATTGACCTTTTCCCTGAAGAGCTGGTCTGTATGGAACTTACCTGCATCTTTAATTAGGTGACTGTCCTTTAGTAGCAAAACCAAACTCAGCATCTTCCTGCAGAAGTTGCACTCCACTTTGTTCCGTAATATGGCTAATCATGTTACTCTTTTAGTCACCCAGACCTACAACATTGAAGCCATCTTTACCTGGATGGCCATGCCCCAGTTTGGAGAGCATTATTCTGGTTAATGCCTATTGACCTCATGTATCATTTTCTGAACACTACAAACTAGGTGACTTAGCACAAGAAACATTTATTTCATTACTGTTTTGGAGATTAAGGGCTAAATAATCTAGTTTCCAGTAAGATTGGCTCCTTTGGTAGTTCTAAGGGAAAATCGGTTCCATTCCTGTTTCTCAACTTCTAGTGGTTGCCGACACATCACTCCAACCTCTGCCTCCATCTTCACAT
>NW_006367046.1:0-817 GCF_000327345.1 Myotis davidii
TGGACAGATCCAGCAGGCAGAAAACCAGTAAGACTTAGTTGGACTCAACAGCACCATCAATCAACTGGATTTAATAGACATCTATTGACTACTTCATCGAACAGCAGCACAATACACATTTTTCTCAAACTCACACAGAACATTCACCAAGATAGATGACATTCTGGTCCATTAAATGCACCTTAACAAATTTCAAAAAGTGTAAATATGCAATGCCTGGTCTCAAATCACAATGGAATTAAACTATAAACCAATAACAGAAAGATAACTATAAAATCCCCAAGTATGTGGGTATTCAACAACATACTTCTAAATAATACAGGCTGAAAAATAAAACAAAGTTAAAAGACAAACAATAAACTAGAAAAATACATTTGCAAAATGTATAGCAAGGGGTTAATATATTCAACATATAAAACAGTTACAAATTAACAGGAGGAAAAGACAAATACTCAAGAGGCAAAATGGGCAAAGGAAATAGACACTACACAATAAGATATCTACATGTGAAAATGCTTAAGCTCATTGGTATAAAGGGAAGTTAGACTAGAATAACTTGACAAATATAAAAATAACTAATTCTAGAAAATATGTGTGCGCCCTCTTCTTTGCTGGTAAGAGTGTGTATGGTACAATATTTCCATTACACTGGTAATATGTATTAAAGCTTAAAAATTCTACACACTCAATGACCCAGAAATTCCATTTATAGGAATTTATCTGAAGAAAATCAGGATTATAAAAATTGGGCTGCAAAAATTTTCCACATGGTTCATTTTATATGTATCTATCTATATATAAAACCCTAATATGCAAA
>NW_006367047.1:0-817 GCF_000327345.1 Myotis davidii
GCCAAGCCCTTTGCACAAATTTCGTTCATCAGGCCTCTAGCATTAACATAAGAATAAACTACTTTGGGTACCTTTGAATATTTCTGATTTTCCAAAGATTTGAGGAGCATGGGATAGTTAGTATCTGAGATATGCAAACAAAGGAGAAGTGAAAAAATTCTAATTCAGTAGATGTGTTACATGCTGTTGGGACCACTGCCTAACAATTTACTGGGTCCCAGGTACTGTGAGTGTTAGCTACTAAGAGCTCAAACTAACTGCCCCTTTCTCAAGAAAACTGGCCTTTGTTGATGGGAGCTAATGGCTGAAAACATTCACCAACCCCAAGATAGCCAATAGTCAATGACTAATCAATATGATGGTACAAAAGACTGGGCCCCTTGTCTCATGAAAGGAAAGCTTTGTGGTGTCACTAATGCTCTAGAGATACCCAACCCACCATCAGGGAATCTGGCTAAGATTTTTCCTAAGTTAACCTCATTCTTTCTTCTTTGCTGTCCTGCCTCTCTCACTCACAGGTTCTCTAAAGAGCATCTGCACCATAAATCAAGAGCACCTAAATCCTTCCTTCAGTCTCTGCTTTTAAGAAACACCATCCAAAATATCAGGGATTAGCAAGACATCATGGAGGAGATGACCTTTTAGCTGAACCTTGTTGTGTGCATGGGCATTTAATGCTCAATGGGTGGGAAAAGATTTTTGCATTTCATGTGGACAGAGTGAATACCTTATTGGGTGCCTTCTTGAAGCTAATGTATAAAAAACTTAGAAGAGTTAGGGAAAGTCATAATCCTTAGACATAAGAAGAACTTTAAAG
>NW_006367048.1:0-817 GCF_000327345.1 Myotis davidii
CCATGCCAGCCAGGCTTTCTTTTCATTTTTTAAAATGTTTGCCGAGTATGTCTTGGGCCTCTGCTCCCTGGCAGGCACTGTGGGGTATTTTGGCCGAGGACTTGGGTTGTAACATAGACATTTCATATTAGTACTGGAAGGAGGTTTGATGTGATAGGAGTAGAAAGACGAGAGCAGGTAACATGCATTATTGCTTCGATTTTATAAAACGGACCACAAGGACATGCTCTTACTCATGAGCTCAGGTGTCAGCACCCTTCCTGGTGAGCAGAGACAAGCGCCACTCTGTGCAGACAGGTGGCCCCCATGAGCCTCATCACCCAATGCTCGAGGTTGCCCCGGGCAGTTCACTGGGACATGGAGGAGAACCAATTGTGAAAACGGGCTCATGGGGAAGAGCAACCAGTTAGCGTGAGTCAGAGGTGACCGTGACGATGGGTGATGGAAGCAGATAGAAATGAAACCGCCCAGGAGGGACTGACCAGGGAGATATGCCCGGGGCTACGCCCAGGTGTCAGGAGAGAGTGAGGTCTCCCTATCCTGCTGTATTCCCAGGGAGAGAGAGCAAAACACAGGACAGAATTCACGTAGAAGAGGAGACTATTAAACCTTCAGAATGACAGGCTCTTACTCCATCAACTTAACATTACAAACCATTTCAGGGATCATAAAATTTCAAAACATTTCGTAGAAATTGAGTGTGGAATGATTCTGTTTCCTCGAAAATGACTTTGGAAGCTTTAAGTATGCCTGCTAAAAGATCGTTATTTTCTGTGCTACCAAGAAACTGTAATCAACATGATTAAAAGACAACAGA
>NW_006367049.1:0-817 GCF_000327345.1 Myotis davidii
GGAATCGAACCATGACCTCCTGGTTTATAAGTCGAAGCTCAACCACTGAGCTATGCCAGCCGGGATGTATGCAAGTTTTTAAAAAATCATTTAGTAGGAGGTCAGAGGAGAGTAGATCCCAGGATGGAATGCAGAATATGACAAAAGAATCGAAACTTATTACAAATGTATAAAGTGACCTCACTGAAGAGGGGAAGGAAGAAAAAGTTACTGACCTAAGTAATCAGAAATGAGTGAAGTCAGTAAGATAAAAGGGAAAAGAAATTGTACATAGCCATATACTCTAGCTCATGCTACTCATTAGTTGATTTTATATCACATAAAAGAATAAGTTCTACCTACCGTCTTATGAATAGTATAACATAGATGGCTATAATGTCATGATATTGGCTTAGATGATGTCCTTTAGCCAGGGGGTGCAGGTTAACAATTCTGAAACCACTGTGCCTCCAAAAACACATTACACCAATCTAACCATGAGAAGAACATCAACACATCTCACCTGAGAGACATTCCACTTAATACCTCACCAGTGATTCTCAAAAATGTCAAGGTCATCAAAAGCAAGGGAAGTCTGAGAAACTGTCACAAGAAAGAGGAGCCTATGGCGACTTAAGCAAATGTAATGTGGTGCCCTAATGGGTCTTGGAACAAAAAAGAACATTAACGGTTATGACAAATATACCTTCCTAACATAAGATATTAAAAATAGGGAACTGGTGTATGGGTGTTTACCTGAATTCTATATTTTCTTCACGTTAGTTCTATAAATCTTAAGCTGATCTAAAATTAAAAGTTTATTTAAAAAGAAAAGATC
>NW_006367050.1:0-817 GCF_000327345.1 Myotis davidii
TCTCTCTCTCTGTCTTTCTTTTATAAAAGGCATTTAATGCAAAGAAGGAGATCTGGTGGTAAATTCACTTTGGCAAGAGTAGGGCAGCAATTGAAGCTGCATCAAGTTCCAGAGGAGGCAGTGGTTATGATTTTGTCAACTTATCCAACTTCCAGCTTCCATGGTTCCCATGGTACAACAGCTGAGCCTGTGCCCAGTGGCGGTTGCATAGAGGGATTTAAGAGACCAATTCTCCTATATCGCTTCATAGATTGTTCCTGATGGTGTGGTTTCTAAGCACAAGTTCTAAATACTCTTTGATACATTCCTTTTCTACTTAAATCAGCTTCACTTGGTTTATGATGTCTAAAATTAAGAACATTGACTGATCACTTACCTTTCTGATAAATCCAAACTCGTAATCCCCTATTGAGCATTGACTACATGTATGGAACTATATTATGTGCTGGAGTACAGTGGCAGAATAGACACACTGAATAAGACACAGGCCTTCTCTCAGGGGCAAGCATCATAAAACAACCTCAAACGGAGGCAGGAAGATATAAGCACTAAGTAGTCGCTGTGCAATATAGAAGAACTAACAATCATTTGTGATGACTGGAACCACAGAAGAGAAATATTTTCAATTAACTCTAGAAGAATGAGTAAGATTTTCCATAGCGCTGTGCCTGGAGTGAAGCAAGTGGAGATTGCTATTGAGGGATTTGAGCCTCATAGGACAATGTAAGCAAAAGCAAACAGAGGAAGTAAAGGATCTCAATGTAGACTACTGTTTCACTCAACTATAATCACATATGAGGAACATGGGCCATCATAA
>NW_006367051.1:0-817 GCF_000327345.1 Myotis davidii
GGACACTCGTAAGTCAAGGCCCCATTGTACATGCCTGTGTGATTGCTTGAGAAGACCTAATGACATGCAAAGACAAACTTACATTTTTAGCAGTTACATCTTTATGTTCATGTAAGAGACGTGTGTGAGTATGTGTGTGTAAAAAATGGTACCTAATTGAATAGAAAGACGTTTTTACTTTTCTCCATATTCATTGTGCATATATTAGAATTTAATTTTTTCTGACAAAATTTGATAAATTTTAATCCTCAGAAATAGGCTTCAGTACTGAGAGCATCCTACTAGAGTACCACCTGCAGCCTTCCCCTCGGTGACCAAGGCAAGAGGAAGCCAGAGGAGTAAACAGCAATGCATTTCTTAGGAGAGAAGCAGTTATTGGATCCAACAATATGGAATGCATAAATGTGTGGTTTATCTCTCTATACAGTTTCTTCACTCTAAAAATAATACCCCTGCAACCTTAGAAATACTTATTCTGAACACTTGCTTTTTTTCATCAATGAATGATTTTAAGAGTAAAATATCAAAAATCATATTAAGATTGCATTCACTATGTATGTCGTTCCTATTACATAAAATATATCATTTCCAAAAGTCAAGGTTTTTATATAAAAGACTTGGTTCTCCAGTAGAGTGAACTTTTCATGAAAACCCTGGGTATAATTGAGTTTTCTTTCATGTATTTAAAGCTTTTTAAAATTCATGAAATTTTCTTATCATTTTTTGCAGCAAAGCAAAAATACTTTCAAATCCTTTTTGAGTTCTGTGTTTAATATTGGCCTATTTAAAATGTTACTGAGATAAATGGAGTGGACAT
>NW_006367052.1:0-817 GCF_000327345.1 Myotis davidii
TATCTCTTAATCAGTGGTAAAATCTCCTATAAGATTTTTTCTCACTTACCTAAAAAGCTATTATTATTAGAATTAATATAATCAATTATTTTTGTAATAAAATTGATGTTATTTTGAGAGGAGTAAATATATAACATACCTCTCCATCATAAAATAATCATCACATTTAGCAAGTTTATTTCAAATTATATTATTAATATAAGAGCTTCATAAACTCTCCTAGAGAGGAAGGTACTCTAGGGCAGAACATCTGTCTCTTTGCTTTGTAGCATTATATCAATTTAAACACTATTAAACCTCAATAAATAGTTGGAGAATATTTTGATGATTGAAAATAATGCCCTGTGAACCTGAAGGATAAATATCTCAGAATAATTAACTATTAATTTAATTTTTGTTTTAGAAATTCTTCCCTTATAAACATTTGCCACAAATCTATTTGTTCAAAGAGTTAAGTTGTGTTGCTTGCATTATTGAAAGATTCTCAATTTCCTTTCATCACAGGTGACATTCCATATTTTATTCTTTGGCGTCACCTCAGCCCTGGTGAATTTAAATATCTTCCATTTTCATCGTTTTCTGAAAAACATCTCTTGCCCTGTGTCTAACCATATACAAGTCATTGCACAGCCTAGGGCAACCTCCATATTATTTCTGTCCTTACTTCTGTACATAAACATAACACCCTATTTTCATGGAGGTTAATGGTGTTCTGCTTTCTTTGGCAAAGATGTATATTCACTGTTTATATGGAGATTCACATGGATCCTCCTGTGAATTCCCTCAGCTTCTACCTGGGAGAGAGAGGGCTGAACCG
>NW_006367053.1:0-817 GCF_000327345.1 Myotis davidii
ATATATATATATATATATACACACACACAACAAAATCAGGTACTGCAATTTCTTTTATAAAATACAAGCTAATGAATGAACAAATGCATATAAGCTGGAATATATTCTCCTCTCTTAATTTTTAAAATTATAGCTAATGTCATTTTGGAAAGGGAGAAAAAAAGAAAGAGCAGAAAGAGATTTGGGGCTCTTAGGTTTCTAAGTTGTTTTTCTTGTTATTTTATTTTGTAATAATGAGAAATCTTTGCATCCATAAAACATCTATACAATATACCGTTTTTCTTGAAATATTTACTACTAAATATAATTATTCTTTAGACATCTTGAGATTGAAACACAGATGAAGTAAAAATACAGTGTCTATTATAGCAGAGTTCCAAACCAATTTGTGATTTCAGATTAAAGAGACCCTTGTGTTCTATATCTGGGTGCATTGAGGTTCAACGCAACATATAAGTCCCATTTTCTGTCTGTCTTCCTGAAACTAGCAAAATTAGCATTTTTAAGTAGTATAACTCCAGAGCCAGTCCATCCACCTAGGGGGAAAGGTCAACTCAAGAATGTTGAGGAAGTGCAATACCTTTAGTATTTTAAAATTTTCCTATTGACAGAACATTTATAAAAGACATAATAACATTTCTTGGTCTTTTGGGGGTACTATTTGGATCCGTATATGCTGTTTTAGTTAGGGTTGCCATATTTGCTCTCCTTTCAGTTTCTAAAATCAGAAAGATGGGATTAATCTTCCATCTCATTTCTCCCTTTATAACCTATGCCTAATCAGTCACTGAGATCAATTCATTCAACCCCTAGTTGG
>NW_006367054.1:0-817 GCF_000327345.1 Myotis davidii
CCACCTACGGGCAGTCCAGGAAAGGTCAAAAGTCAAACCCGGGGCACGGTTTCTACCGAATGCACATTGCTTTTGCACGTGCACACCATAAAGTCGAAAGATCCTAAGTTGAACTTTATAAGCCGGGGACCATCTGTAATTTTTTTTTTTTTTTTGGCTCTGGGTTTGGAATCTAGTTGGATGTTAAATTCCAAATTTTCTTCCAACTTCTAAAGTAAGAAACTATCAAGTTGGCAAACCATGGAGGAATCTTGTTTTTTAAATCATTAATGTTAAAAGGATACCAAGGCACTGCGCCGACTCAAGTTCAAGGGGTCCGACTGCTTCCTGACCACCTTCCAGGGCGAGAACAAATTATGAGCCGTCCTTAAAAATCAGACGAACGTGCCGCTGACCGACCATCGCACTGATGGAAGCTAACCAGAGCAGCGGTGACGTCACATTCCTCACAATGAAAAGTTCTTTTCAAGTTGACTAACTTGCAAAATCATGGTCGTTTTCTGGGGCAGGCCGAGGTGAGTGATATTCGATTACCAAAGCAGGAGTTTCTAACCTGCTGTGGGCCCTGGGACGCCGACCCGCGAAAGCCAGCGAGGTAGGTGTCTGCAGGGGACAGCACCTGCGTCCGCCTGTCCTTTCTGCCCTCAGGACAGCCAGCCGAGGCTCCCCCGGGGGCAGGACCAGCAGTGAGGAGACGGGGAACGGACCATTCAGCCGCGCAGCCATCACCGGAACTGTCAGAGGCCGAATATCAGCCTGCCCGTGTGAGGGAGGGAGGGAAGAACTAGACCACCTGACCCTCTGGGGGTGGGGGAAA
>NW_006367055.1:0-817 GCF_000327345.1 Myotis davidii
GCATTAGGAAGGTTGAGAACCACCGATCTAGAACAATGATTCTCATTCCTGACTGCATTAAAATACCTGAAAACATTTTTTTTAAATACTGAAGCCTGGTGCTCGCTTCAACAGCACATATATTAAAAATACTGATGTCTGGGCCTTGTTTCACACCAATTAAGTCAGAATCTAGGGTGAAGGAGATAGGATTCTTTTCTTGCTTTTGTTTTTAAAAACCTCTCCTGACTCTATCAACAACCAAGATTGAGAACCACTGCTCGAGTATAAGTTTTTGGTATCTGTGTAGCCTTTGAAGATAACTGAGTTTTTAAGCTAGAAAGCCTACAAAGGAGAACTGGCCTGAAAACTTAATGCTAGAAAAGGGACTACTTTATGGTGAAAACAATGGGAAACCATTGCACGTTTAAAGGCTCAGAAATGACCTGATGAGAGTGGTATGTTAAAAACATACAGTAATTCTGGCCAAAAAGTGACAACAGCATGGAAAACTGGAGAGAATTAAATAGCATATTGAGATAAGAATGGAGATCTCAAGATTATTCACATGTTAATTATGAATAAACCTTTCCTCATTCACTCATTATATAATCTAATGACCACACAAATTATGTGTTAACATCTACCTTTCCCATCAGACCTGAACTTTATGAGGGCAGGAATTAGATCTGTTTTGTTCAACACTGTTTCCATATGCCCAGCATAAAGCAGCCATCAAGTGAAGGACTACTGTATACAAGAAAATCCATCTCTCTAGTGAGGACATTAAAAAGACTGTAGCTAAGCACATCAAAGATAAATGGATATTATAAATCAC
>NW_006367056.1:0-817 GCF_000327345.1 Myotis davidii
GTGTGTTTGTCCCTAGACAGATATTAAAGAGAAATTCGAAGGCTAAAGACCTGAGCCTTTCCTAACTCCACTTAGACTGTTCCACTTATAGGAGCATTTCCCTGCCTAGAGGCGAGAAAGTGAGTATATGCATTTGCAGATGACTTTCCTGGACTCATAGAAAAGGAAGGAAAAGCAAGGAAGAGAAGAAAGAAGACAGGCACTGCCTGCTCCCCCAAATACATGTGTGTGCTTGTCCTGTTCTTCTATGGGTCTGCAGGAAAAGTCAGTCAGGGAGGTGGTGGGTTAGAATTTTGTGTGAGCTTTTCTAGAGAACCACTGTGGAGCCAGGTTTCCATGGGTAGATGGGACTGGCCGTAATATCTGTCTCAGAGAAAGATTGTGAGGTCTTGCTTTGGAAACATGGTAAGTTCCAACTGGCTTATACCTTGTCAAGTTAATGTAAATGCATTACATTAATCTCTGCAGGTAAAATGCATAGGTTCACTACAATAAACTAAAGAAGTAAAATATATCTTCCCTGAACTTTTTCCTCAAATCATTAATGAGATCATTCATATGATCTCCCAACACAGAATGAAAGCCAACTGCACGCGAACAAGAGAGAATATGGTGAATGGTGAACTCGGACCACGTCCTCCGTGGCATAGCTGAGGAAACTCTAGCAAAATATAACTCTATGTTGAAAACAAAAATCTGTTTTTTAAGATGAAAATACTTCCTTCAAATTCAACTTTCATTTACTGTTATACATACCCCAAAATACATTTAGCAAATAAAAGCTTTACACATGAGAGGTCTAAATCAGATAAAAAAA
>NW_006367057.1:0-817 GCF_000327345.1 Myotis davidii
TAATGATTAAGGGAGTGGACATGCAAGGAAGGAATGAGGCCAGTTTAAATCAAAAGGAAAGAAAGGGGAAAAGGTCATATTTGAAAAAACGAAGTTCCTGCAGAAACCAAAATAAGTCTTGGTCCTGTGTCTGTTTATTTTTTGCGTGTTTATGTCAAAACTCAGGATTTATTCAGCACTTGAATGAGAATACATACGTACACAGACACCTGAAGTAACTTATTATTTTAAGATATCGATTATGTTGTCTTCATTCCTCCTCTATAAGTGAAGTCTAAAACTTAAAAAAATTCCCTGAAGCACTGAACAAATATGAAAGTAATATACATCTTCTTGAGATAGATTAATGTATAGCAATGCATTTTGCTCATATTTCCAGATGTGTGTATAGAGTTTTCTACAAATGAGATTATAAGAATTTGGTTAACATCACAAAAAAGTAAAAGAGGGAACATTAAATGAACCAAAGAAGAAAGAAGAAAGAAAGGGAGGGAGTCAGAGAAGAAGGAAGGAGAAGGGAGGGGAAGAAAGAAAAGCAAGGAAATAAATTGTGTGCAAAGGTACATTTTCTGAGTTGAAATCCTTACATTTTATGCAAAGAAGAGACCTCCTTGCCTTCACTCAGCACCTTGATGGGCCAGATCATTTGTGTTTTGAACCGTTTATTGATTAGAAGCAACAAATTAAAGGTGAGTGGTAGAGAGGCTACAGTAAGAGGTGAGCTCTGACACCAGTAGGGGAACTGATCAGTATTAATCCTCTGTGACCAGCCTGTTAAACACACTTGACTTACAACATTAATACACACACACACACA
>NW_006367058.1:0-817 GCF_000327345.1 Myotis davidii
ACTATAATAAAAAAGACAAATGATAACAAATGTTGACAAGGGTATGGAGAAATTGGAATCCACATACATTGTCTGTGAGATGTACCATGTTGCAGCTGCTTGGCAAGGTTCGGTGGTTCCTCAAAACATTAACCAGAGTTACCATATGACTCAGCAATTTCATCCCTTGATGACCATCTAATAGAAATGGAAACATATGAACACACAAAAACTTGTGCATGCAATGTTTATAGCAGCACTGTTCCTAATAGCCAAAAAGTAGAAACAACCCAAGTGTTAATCAACTGATGTATATCTAAATGTGTATCCACACAATGGAATATTGTTTATTCACAAAAAGAATGAAGCAACGACACATGCTACAACATGGATGAGCCTTGAATCAGTATGCTAACTGAAAGACGCAGACACACAGGGCCACATAGTGTCTGATTCTATTCACGCACAATGTCCAGAATAGTCAAGTCCACAGAGACAGAAAGTGGATTTCTGTGTTCCAGGAGCTGAGGGGAGGAGAGAATTGGGCTGACTGCAAATGCGTTCCTTTTGAAGTGATGAAATGTTCTGGAATTAGATAGCTGCAATGGTGGCTCAGCTCTGTGAATATACTGAAATCCGCCGAATTGTACACCGTGGAAAATTTAAAAACAATGTGATGGCCAGCAGGGACCTCACAATTCCTGTAGTCCAGGTATGTGATAGACAAACCAATTGTCCTGGTTTGTCTGGGACTGAGGAGGTTCCTGGGATGTGAGGGTCACTACTAAAACTAAGGAAGTCCAGGCAATCCAAGAGGCTGGGGTCATCCTTGTGTACT
>NW_006367059.1:0-817 GCF_000327345.1 Myotis davidii
GTTAGGGCTGGAGACATTATTTTAAGACACGTTTCCTTGTTATCTAACTCAATCATCTATAAAATACTCATACATCTATTTCTCATTGAATTCCTACAATGGCCACATAGTATATGAATTATTTATTATCACACTCAGCTGCAGAGGAATCTGAAAAACAGAAGAGACATGGGGCTGCCCCAACTCTGCCCAAAACAGTTTTGGTTATACCCATACCCTTTCCAAATCCATACCAAAGCAAAACCCTTGGACTCCAAAGCCAAACCCATTTCACTCCATTAAGCTACCTCTCCTATGTGTTGATTAATTAATTCTCAACAATTTGGCCCTTTAAAAAAAGAAGTATTGCCCAAAGACTTTGAAGTAAAGCATGTGAGGTTCTCAACAACTGGATTCTGCCTTTTGCAACTGGGGGAAAAGTTTCCAGATTCATTCTCCCAATTTCCTTCAGAAGCAGAAAAGCAATATCTTTATAGCATGATCCCAGTTCTATTCAAAGGAATCTGTATTCTGTTCATTGCTTACTGACACAACCCCAGTGCCTTCTCAAATCAAACTGACTCTAAAACAAATCCTAGAAGATATTTGTTTACCATGATGAAAGCAGAGTGAAGAGGAAGTCTGTGTTGGTCCTGTGTAAGACAGCAAACAATTAGTCACAGTTGTGATTTGTGGTGCTATTTTAGTCACAAGCTATAAATATAGGAGTTCTGTGTCTTTTGTTGTTGTTATTGTTTATTTGTTTGCACTGAAACGAATTGAGCACTGATTAGCATAGCAAAATCAGCTCACAAAATGAATGCCAACATTTAAACAA
>NW_006367060.1:0-817 GCF_000327345.1 Myotis davidii
GGAATTCAATCCTCAACCTTGGCATATCAGGACCACACTCTAACCAACTCAGCTTCCTGGCCATGGTGTGGAAATGAATCTAAAACTTCATTCCAAAGTGTATATCTCTAAAATATGTGTAGCTTCAAGATAACTATTTTGTGTTTTAAGTCCTGAGGTGAAGTCCTCTTAGCACCCTGCTACAAAGCCTTTTCCCACTGAGAATTTCACATTTTCTTTGGGGTTTTACTTAAACTTTCTGTGCAATATTTTCCTCTGATACTACAAATCATTTGAAATAGCCCACAATATCATTCAACAATGTGAGCAGGGTGTCACGAATGTTTTAGAAAAATGGCAAGAAAATAGTTTCTTTGGAAAAGAATTTCATTAAGGTTTGACTTCCAAGTCTAACTTCCTCAATCTCCACAAAGACACATATAGTCTCAATCAACTTTAAAGGCCAATGTTAAAGACCAGTAATCCACTCTGGCTTGAAGGAAAATGGATATTACAGTAACAGAAACATTTTCTTTCTTACCACCTGCTCCTTCCAAAATGCCCCGGACCACTGCCTGCACACCACTGGGCCTCATCAGCCTTTCAGAGAGCAGCTGCCCACACAGACGCCGAAGCCAAGCGGGGGCCCGACATCTAACTTGTGTCTTCACATCTGTGCAGGACTGAAAAAGGAAGGGAAAGGTATGAACTGAATGTCAGTGAAATAGATGGGATGTGTAGAAATTATTAAAACATATGTAATGAGACAGACTGACAATAAACAGTATGCTATACAGGCTTCAAAAGAACATTTTTTTCCTTAAAAAAAGGGGGGGGG
>NW_006367061.1:0-816 GCF_000327345.1 Myotis davidii
ATTCTCGATGACACCATTTTTCTGAAGAAAATCCTCAGACAAGTGGGGAAGGTTGAATTCGGATTGTTTGGATGTGACAATGGCATTGTGGTTCTGCACCCCTTTTTAATCCAGGTGTGGCCCCCAGATCAGCAGCATCAGCATCACCTGGGAGCCCATGCAGATGTTCAGGTTCCCCCCAGACCTACCAGGTCTCCAGATGACCCACATGCCCTTTTAGCTTGAGAAGTGCTAGTGCAGGAGAACTTCCTTAATTCGTAGAAGGTATAGTCTCTCATGAGCCAGGTGGTCCTGGGTTTTTGATCCTTGTGAGAGAATGGGCTTGAAAGCAGTAAAACTCTGTATAAATGTTTACTGTTCTTATTATCTGTTGAGACCACAAGGGCCTTTAAATATATGTGCTCAATAAATATTTGTATAAATGAATGAATACATTGTTTCCTCCACTAAACCTTTTTCTCACTCCACAACCCTGGTTAACCCTGAACCATCCCTCAGAGCTGAGTCAAATGTCATCTCTTTAGGAAACCTCAGGAGCTCCTGTCTTTCTAGAAGGGTGAGGCCCCCACTAATGCCACGGGGTTTTACTAAAGTAGAAGAAACAGGGAGAAACCCGTGCCCCATAGCTCCTTGCATAGGGCTGGAATCCTCACCTGGGGAAAATTTTTGGAAGCCCAAATAGCTCATGTGAATCGCGTCTTTAGCTCCACAGTCTTATAGAAATACTCGAACAGGTCTACTAGGGGACATGTCCAAGGATTTCTCTGCAATTTTTAGTTTTTCTTTTCTAAAATATATTTTATTGATTTTTTACAG
>NW_006367062.1:0-817 GCF_000327345.1 Myotis davidii
AAAAAAATATGTAAATGTCTTCCATTTGTTTTTCTCCCCCGCCCCGCCCAGAAACTTATGAGAGCTGATGTTTGTGGGACTTCGGTAAACTAGATGGCATCAAATCGATGGCTTAAATGGACCATGGTGGTTATTGTTGCACAGAAAGTGCCTAATGCTACCAATAGGCCTATTTCTTACCTTGAAGCTGGTTGTTAGACACTGACCAGTCTATCACCTATTGGAGAGATGTTGACTGGAAGGTTCAAGATGGTTTCACTCAGGGTTGGGCACTTTGTCCTGGCTACTGACCAAAGTACTTTGGCTTTGGCCCACATGATCTCTCATGCCCAGAGGCTAACCTGACTTTCGCATGTGGCAGTTTCAGCACAACACTCTAAGAAGATGTCTTAAAAAGTTACGTAATATCACTAGCGTCACAGTCCATTGACTACTTATGTACCTCTCTAATGCTCAGTTCCCTTTTCCTATAAAATTAATGTAGCCTGCTAATAGCTTTTACAATCAGAATTAAGTGATGTAATCCATGTGAAACACGGCGACAGTAACTGCCATGTTTAAAATACACAATAAATGTCAGCTACTATTGTTACTGTATGTTTTATGTCCTTAAACATCTCTCATATCAGTCATCTCCTTATCCTCGTTGCCACTTCCCTGGTGAAAGAGGCCCTTACTTATCTACCAGATTCCCACATTTAGACTATAAAGCACAAGAGGCTTAACATCACTGTTTCCCTTTTAGATTTTTATCATGAATATTTAGGGCTGAGCCTAGATGGAATAGGACAGTGATGATGAACCTTTTGAGCTCGGC
>NW_006367063.1:0-817 GCF_000327345.1 Myotis davidii
AAAAAAAAAAGTGGGTTTAGGAGTAGAAACAATTTAGGAAAGGGATGGAAGCAGTGAATTACAAAGGATATGGAGCTCTCCTGATCCTCTTACTATTGTCTGAACATGCTTGGATCAGTACTCATCCCAATGTCAGCATAAGTGAATTTTGCAGAGGAAGCTTCAGAAAACCTTAGTATGAGGATAATGAAATGGATGGATCCTCTTATTGAGGTACAGATGACCTCCTTTACAGTCTAAAAAGCACCTAGTTTCAAGCATCTGTGGTATAAGGGCAGGGAAGGAATATTAGAAATGACCTGCTATGGCTTCTGAAGCTTCTAAAGAAAAGCTACATGGAGCATCATCAGTCAGCATTACTAATTTTTTCATTGTGTATAAACATTCAAATCAGTTTACTTCCTAAGTTATTTTTGACAACTGTTATGAAGCTTATTTTTCAGATTTCATTTGTGACATTTTTATGTCCACAAATCAAAGTTGATTTATCTTTTATGGTTGGGTTAGATAGTAGCGACCACTCCACCTTTCACTCTATGTCCAAGGGTTTTAGACTCCTTAGAAATTGTTACTTTGTCAAGTGGCAAAAGATGACAGAAGACCCTGCCTTTGTAAATTTTAATTAGGAATTAGAACAGTTATATTGTTTTAAAAAATTGTAAAAAAGTTAAACCATTTTTTGTTTTTAACTTGAAATAGATATTTGAAGGAAGAAGTTGCAAAAATAGTTAAGAACCCTTCCCCCAAAGGTGATATCTCATATAAGTCTGCCACATATCAAAACCAGGACATTGTTAGGCCAGAGAACTTAATCCTT
>NW_006367064.1:0-817 GCF_000327345.1 Myotis davidii
TTTGCTGTGAACCTAAAACTGCTCTAAAAAACACTCTTGGTTTTTTTAAAAGACAAACTATGTACAAAGTATAGGTACTTGCAAAATATATAGCCAAATGGTTCATATCCAGAGTATATTAAAAATGTTTACAAAAAATCCATGTCATGAAAAATGGAACAAGTATATTAACAGGCAATTTGCAGTAAAGAAAAATTGAAAAGATGAAAAATATGTGAAAATGTGCTCAACCTCATTAATTTTTTTGGAATGTAACTTTTAACAATGGGATACCATTTCACATCCATCATATTAATAACAATTCAAAGTAAAGGCATGCCAAGTGTTTGTGAGGACACTGAACAATGGTGACCCTCACGCCTGCTGGTGGGAGGTTTAAATTGACACCACTGCTTTGGGAAACATGTTGGCATTACCTAGGAGCACGAAGACACTCGTACTCTTCAATAAAGCATTCTGGAGAAATTCTAACATGTGCACAAGAAAAAAATGCAGCTTTTTCATAGGAACAAACATTTGGAAAGGATTTAATTATCTATCAATAGAAGAATGGATAAATTGAGACATATGTATATTATAGAATACCATTTAGCACTTAAAATGAAGGTAAGAGAGGAGCATATGTGAATATTGGTAAAACTTAAATTGCAGAATGATACAGACAGCATAAAACCATCTACATAAAGTTTTAAAATGTGCAAAACTTGGCTACTTACAACTTAGGGGTAGATACATAGGTAGCAAAAGTATAAAATTAAGCATGAGACTGACCAGCATGGCTGTGGTTGAACATCGACTTATGAATCAGGAGGTCATG
>NW_006367065.1:0-817 GCF_000327345.1 Myotis davidii
GGCCCAAAGAACAAAACCACCACAATGATATGAGCTGACAACGTGGAGAGGGCCTTGTATGAACCACCTGAAGAGTGCTTCCAAACAGTGAACAAAATAAATATGTAGGAAATGACCAGCAAGACAAAAGATCCCACAGAAATAAGCCCACTATTGACAGTAACCATGAACTCCAGTTCTAGTGTATTTGTGCAGGCAAGTCTAAGGAGTCGAGGAAGGTCACAGTAAAAACTGTCCAATACATTAGGGCCACAAAAAGGCAAATCTACCACAAAAACTAATTGAATCAATGAATGGATAAAGCCAACAATCCAGGAAGTGACTAAAAAGTATAGACACATTCTTGGACTCATGATAGTCAGGTAGTGGAGAGGTTTACATATAGCCACATATCTATCAAAGGCCATAGTGATGAGCAGTACCATCTCAGCGGCCCCAACAGCATGAGTGAAGAAGATCTGAGTAATACATCCACAAAAGGAGATGGCTTTGTGCTTCTTGAAAATGTCATAAATCATTTTAGGGGCTGTGATTGAGCAAAAAAACATATCAATGACTGAGAGGTTAGCCAGGAGGAAATACATAGAGGAGTGTAGATGAGCATCGAAGGTTATAGTGAACACAATGACAAGGTTTCCCATCATGCCACCCAAGTAGAACAAACAGGAGAAGACAAAAAGGGGAAGCTGAATCTTCCATGAATTGGTGAGTCCAAGGAACACAAACTCTGATACTGTGGAGTGATTCATTCCATCCATTGTCTCAAACACCAAGGTCAATGTTCATGTTATCTAAAAGGAAGAAAATGAAAAAAAAA
>NW_006367066.1:0-817 GCF_000327345.1 Myotis davidii
TACGTATGTATGTATATATATTTGCTAAATGGTTGTAGAAATTATTTTGTCTGCACAATGACTTACTATCTAAGCAGTGGGCACTAACTTAAATATGTCTTTATTTAGTTTGGTTTTGGTTTTATTTGCTTGTTTGAATGGCATAGTGCAGATATAAATATTTCCATTAAATAAAAAGTAAAACTTTCATGGGTAAGAGAAGTTACATGAGGAATTGAGTTTTGGTCTCTAGCTTCCTCTAATATCATGAAGTATCTACAAATCTACCAATAAGGTAGTATATTTGCCTTTCTCACTGTATGATTTCACTGCTTACTGTATGATATCATTGTAATTCAACAATAACTTACATGTGAGGAACAAAAGAAAAGCTAGAAGGAAAATTGTCACTCAAAATATTTATGTCAAAAGCATTAGAGCATATCTATTTTCCATTAGCAGTTAAACACAAAGCACTTTGATGAAGGGAGATTTAAGTCCTCTTTAAGGTGATCTCTGTTGACATTACAGATAATAAACCACTTTGTTTGCGAATACCACACTCTGAAAATCATGTTACTGGCTACATTACAAAATTCAATTAGTTATTCTATTCTCTGATGGACACCATTAGTTTCTACTGAATGAGCTTTCACATGGGCTGGCATTTTCAAACACATGCTTTGGTGAATGCATATTGAAATACTTAAAGTATGCTACCTAATGCATATTAAGTTAGAATTCTGCACATAAAAACTACATAAAGTTATTAGGAGAACAGTAGAATACACCTTATTTTCCATTATAGGAATTATGTCTTCATGGAGGAATATTAAAT
>NW_006367067.1:0-817 GCF_000327345.1 Myotis davidii
ATCAACTCATCTGTCACCCAATTGCTTCTTTCTCCTCATGTTCCTGACCTCTGAAGTGGATATAAAAACCTCAACTTCGTATATTTTCTAGGTACTGTAAAAATTATTGTTTAGTTAGTGGTGTCTGGATCATTTTAGAGAGGTAATATGTAAGTACAGTTAAAATCTGTGTAACAGTGGTGTTTGCATATTTTCATATGCAATTTAAGTTGAGTTAATTTTTATGACTTGAAACTTTATACTACTCCTGTGAATATCAAAGACATTGAAGAAATCGATAGAATTGCAAAAATTAAATCAAAGTTAAATCTAATCAAGAATAAAATTCACCAAGGTCATTGAGTCTGACTTTTTTACAATGTAGAAGGAAGCCAAAAAGGCAATAAACCCCATCATTCCTTTTATATAATTGGATTTTTGATTCATATGTTAGCATTAAACATGGTTTTTAAATACCTTGATTTTCCTATCATAGCTAACCATGCAGGAAATGAAACAGATTCTGTTGGTAGAAGAGAAAAAGAACAGGAGACATTTATTTATAAGTAAGAACTGTAATAAATCTTCCTTTATGGATAAGCAAATGTTCTTAGAAAATAATAGTGGCATTTATTTAAATGAAAATATTTCATAATAAATCTATGAAAAGTTTCTATGATCTACGCTACTTGATAAAATATTCAAGATCTTTTAAGATATCTGGAACATCTTAATTTGTAATAGTTTGTCTTGTGCACAATGCTTCTCAGATAATTTATGTACATATAATACATGTACATATATAGCATGTATATATAGAATGTATAACATATACACA
>NW_006367068.1:0-817 GCF_000327345.1 Myotis davidii
CAAGTTTCTAGACTCCAAATCCTCTTCACTTTTCCCAATTAAAAACAAACATATGAACAACCAAAAGATGTTGTTTAAAGGGCTCAGCTTCAAAAGAACAATATATTCCCCACAAAGTGAGGTGAAATGAGGTTTTCAACATAAATTTTAGCAGAAATGGGCTCAAATACATCATATAGCCTTTATATTTAAGAAGGATGGGACCAATAACTTTTCTGAATACCTAGACTGTTGACCACCTCATAAGCCTGTCATATATATTTTGGCAAATTTTCTACATCTATAAAATGGAGTTCTAAGATCCATATCACTGACTTTTCATAAGAACTAAAAAATAGTAAATATAAACAATAAAAGCCATATTAAAATATAGGTTCTAGGTAGTTCTTACAGTTCGTGCACTTGATTGAAATTGATGCCCTGGCAAAATTGCAAGTGACTACAAAGCATTGGCCTCTAGACTCAGTCATAAAAAGTGGAATATCAAATGTTAAATCTGTGCATGCCTCATGATTTTCTTCATCCCCCTGGCCCACCCATAATGAAAATAAACCATTGTATACATGTTCATGAAAACTACAGATTAATTTGGGGGAAAAAGAGACATCTCAGCATGAGGAAATCTTAAGGCTGATTAATCAAGAACTTATTACCTGGAAACCTTTCCTATGACCAGACGGTCACAATCTCAAAGAAGAAAAAGACAGAAAAAGTCTAGCGAAGAGAACGATGCAGGAAGAATGAGATAGAAGACAAAAGGGAAAGGGAAGTAAGATGAAATCTAGAAAGATTTCATGGTTATCCTTTTTTTTTTTTT
>NW_006367069.1:0-817 GCF_000327345.1 Myotis davidii
CCAACCATCTACCTTCCCGACTGAATTGTCAGAAGCCTTGACCACTCCTGGGGAGTAAAAGGGCGGCGTGGGCAAGATTTTGAAGTTCTAGCTGGGGACGGCTAAATAAGAGGCAGATGCACAGAGCCATTAATCACAACATTTACCACCCATAATGAGAACTGTTCGGAGCATTTTCCTTCCAAATAACTCCAAACAAGGCTGCCAAAATGCGCAGACCCTGACAGGGACGTCCATTTCAGAGCTGTGTTATTGTGCTCTACTCGGCAACCCTGGCTAATGAAATCACAGTGCCAAGTGGGCCTGGGAGGGGCACAGGTGTGGATGCAGCTGGAATGATGAGGTCCCATCAGCAGGCCAGCATAAAGTGGGTGCGTGAACTTGTGAACTTTCCAGCATCCAAGATACAGAAAGGAGCTTGTAAGAATGGCACCCCGGCCAAAGGGGACGTCTGTTCTGGGCCAGAAGGAGTGAAAGGGGGACAAAGCCGGGCAAGGGAAGGCCAAGTAATAAATGAGCACAATGCCAGAGCCCCTAGCCCAGGCCTTTTATTTCCCCTCCAGATGGTCCAGCAGCTGAACAGCTACGAGGAATGTCTGCATGTCCCTCTTGGCTCAGCCGCTTTCGCTGGGTATTACTATAATAGATGCTTTGGGTCTGTGCTCAGACATAGCTGTTGGGGGCCCACAGACCAGACAGTGACCACCAAGTGACTAATTTAGTTACTTTATAACTACAACGATAAACAAGCTTTCACCCTTTGGCAAATCAGAGCCTCACAATGCCAGCGATCAAATGAAAACGTTCCCTTTTCTTC
>NW_006367070.1:0-817 GCF_000327345.1 Myotis davidii
AAAAAAAAAAAAGATTTCTGCAGTTTGGAGAAAAAAGAGTTAAGACTTGGTTGCTACAATAGCAAAGAAATACTCATGCATTGTAATTATGCTAAAACTTCAGGACTCCATATACTGGAAACTATGTGCTAGATTAAAATAGAAAATGGGACCAGAAGGAGTCTGAGGTGCTTTTAAATGTATCCCTCCTCCCCTATCCCAGTTTTACCTTGAAAACATAGAAGTTATATAAACATGCTTCCAAGTGAATTAAAAAATGAACACGTATTAACCAATTTAGTCATAAATAGATATGACTCCCTATTTAAATTCACAGGACTGTCTAAACATTTTCTAAAATTAGGTTGACAGTTGCTTTTGTTATAGTTTAGATTGGTCTTTAAACAACTTTTTAATAATTGTTCCTCAATGGTATCTATCCCTGCAGTTGGGATCATCCATTGATGTGAAGTTGTTTTATAAATAATAAGATGCTACACTAGTGCTGTCGACAGTCTTGGTTATTGGCTCAAATCTAATTCACTTTTCTTTCTTGGCAACAGGGATGCACTGACCCTCTTAAGTCTTCATGTCTCAAGCCTTACTCCAGTTAAGAGTGAACTTGGCTTTGAACAACAAATTTTTGTAAGCCGAGATCCACTGGTTGTCACCTGGGAAGATTTTCCCCTTTTTACAGAAGGAATGGTGTCACTTTCCCATCATTTTCCCCTTCTATTGCTGCCTTATGAGGCTGTGATGGTAAATAGGTAGCAGCCATACTGTGACCACATGGCAAGTTAGCATATTTAAGGCCCTTGGTCCTGACACTGTATCACTG
>NW_006367071.1:0-817 GCF_000327345.1 Myotis davidii
TTTTTGGTAGCCTTTCAAAGCTTTTTTAACTATATTTTTTCAATTTGACTGAGCGATACAGTGAGTTAGTTGTTATGAAACAGTGTGGTCCTATTGACAAATGGAAGTTTTTCCCCACCCCCAACCCAGTTTTCTTTAGAAGTAGAAATGTTACTCAATATAACTTTAAAGATTCTCACCTACTACAGTATTCCCTAGGAAAATGTGACTCTCACAAGTAGGATGAAAATATTTATAAATATCAAGACTCAAGCAGGCAGTCTTATTTTATAGGTCTTGATAAATCTCACTCCTTCTCCCCTCACTTCCCATCCCCTTTTTATTTTTATCCAGGCACTCAGTTCAGGAGACACACCAAGACTTTTTCCAAGAGCAGAGGGTGGTTTTACCCAATAAGCTCTGGGATGCAGTGTTTAAGGTTGGAGGAGTTTTTAGGCATCATGATCATTTTCATTATGCCTCACTGTGTTTGCCCACTTTCCATGTTCCAGGCATGTGCTGAGCATTCTGCATGGGATATCACATTTAAATTTCATAACAACACTTGGGTACAAGTAGTTATATAATGTATGCAAGTTTGATGACAAATACAAAATAAAATTGAAATAGACTCTAGCTTGGCTACGATGTCAATTGTTTAATCCCTACAGTATATGGATTCCTTTCAAGATAATGGAGTCTAAATCACAAGGTTAAGAAAATACCAGGGATTTATGGAATAAACCTTAATTTAGAACAATACTAGGGTATTTGCCTATTTATTCCATGTACTAGATCCTGTAGGAGTCTTAACCCCTTCCCCAACAATTTTTTTGTT
>NW_006367072.1:0-817 GCF_000327345.1 Myotis davidii
CTGTCCAAACGCTGTAGCCACTCTCCACAGTTTATGCCCTCTGTTCAAGGAAAAACAGTCCATGGATTGAGGAAGTACAGTTTCAGAAGCAGTGGAGAATGCTTCCTGAGGAGTTTGGGGCAAGAGGGAGTTTTATAGAACTTTAGAAGAGACAACAGTAACAGGGCATGATTTGCTGGAGGTCAAGTATTTCCTTATAAGGACCTATTTTTTAGGGTAAGCTAAATTCTCTAAAACTGAGTGGGAGGATTGTGATTGGTGTTAGATTTCCTTGAGGCATTTCCCATAAGTGCAAGCTGATTTAGCTTTAGATTTGTGACTTGGGTTGGGCCACTGCCTGGCCTCCACTTTGATATACGAATTAACTTTATCAGAGGTTCCCTGGTCCTCCCAATGAACTACAGCTGTAAATGGTTATTAAGGAAGATGCAGTCATATAGTTCTATATGACATGGTCAAATATCAGTAGAAAGCCAAGCGGGACCCTTGGTGACTCAGGATGTTAAAAATTTCTAACACAATTCTCTGACTGGTTTGTCTGCTGCCATTTTACCAAACCTATATAATTCACCATAGCTTTCACCTTGGCATTAGAAAACCTCCAGAGAGTTTGACCTTAACTTGTGGGTTTCATTTAATTCTCTTAGTGACAAATAACTTTTATTCTGATTGTTTCCAATGTAACAATAAAAGGAAACGGTTGTTTACCTGTCTAGATGTTCCTCTTGGTTCTAAGATTGGTACTTTACCCACCCACTTAGCTCCTTATTAAAAGTCCTCTACTTGATTTGCAACAGCATGGATGGACCTGGAGAGC
>NW_006367073.1:0-817 GCF_000327345.1 Myotis davidii
AAAAAAAAAACCAACCACCTTTTTTAGCATCATGTTGAGGTGGGCTTCCTGTTGAAAATGAGTAATCTGCCCTGGGAATGAACATGGATATGTAATGTATAAGAACCCAAATACATAACAATGATTCATTAAAACCAAGTATTTGTTTTACTTAATAAGGTACCTCGCTGGGCAAAAGGAATCACTGTAGGATGTTCTACGTTACAAACTCCCTGAAACTCAGAAGATGCTAATTCCCTTCACAGAGTATTAACTAACAGGAGAGTTCTCCGATCTATATTTAGCACAGTGGTGAGGCCACAGGCACTCCCCGCTAAAGCACAGGCATTTTCCCTTTGGCTTCCAGGCCGTGGCGGCACGGTGTCACAGCGGTGAGAAAGGCCTCCCACCCCACTGAAGAATCTATCAAGAAATGTTATCACAAACCTCGGAAGTGACACTTTGCTCCTCCATGTGGCACAGAGCATTTCACACCTTCCAGCAAGCCTGTAAGTAGTTCACCTAGAAAGAACATTTTCCAAGGGAAAATTAGAAATAAACTCCAATGCAATTGTAAATAAGACCCATCTACCCCAATGACTCTATACCAACTGACACACAGGTCTCAGGCACACAAAGATAACAAAAATCAAGGTCTAAAGGAAAACAGAAAGCAAAATGGGTTATTATAATGAAGTCTCAGTCAACACTAGTCTTATAATTGATCCTGCTGGAAAGATCAATTTTTGATTAATATTTTCAAAGATGTTTTAAAGACAGAGAAAAAATAAAATAAGAAAGACTTTATGTGGTACATTTACACCATGGAATACTATGC
>NW_006367074.1:0-817 GCF_000327345.1 Myotis davidii
ATAGAGCTGGTTGTCAGTTGTGTTTATTATGCTATGAACTTCGCTTTCCTTGTAACCCTTATATTGCTGATTTCGAAGTAGATTGATGACTCAGAGTTCTTATCATTCTTCTGAGAATTGTCAGATGCCTTTCAGGAGCTCAGTTAGAATCGCCCTGCCCCCATGGCGAGTTTGAACCGTTCCAGTGCTATAAAACGATTCTAAATAAATTCAACTATAGTTTCTCCCTCTGCAACCATATATTACTTTTGTCTCTGAAATTTAGCAAGCACTCTGAGTTTCAAATATTCTTTGCTGGCCTAACAATGGTTAGCCCGTTGGAGTCTTAACTACCATACTCTCAATTCCTTTTGTTGGGCTACAACAAATAACTAGACAGTTGGAGAAGAATGCCACACACACACAAGTTTTAAGTCACCTTTATTACCTACCATTATAACAAGGCCTGGCACATAGTAAGCACTGACCAATCATCTGCCATTATTATTCAGTTGTCCAAAAGGATGGTGTCTACAAACACACGATAAAAGAAAATTAACAAATAAATAAATTAAGTCTTCCAGAACTGGGATTCTTAGCCTAGATTTTAAGGGAACCAGGGATTCTTAGAACATCCTAAATTGTATGTAAAATTTACAACTGTGTACTATTTGGGGAAAATGCCATTATGATTTATCAGATTCTTAACTGAATGGGTCAAAGACACAGGCACAGAAAAAGGCAAGAATTACCACCCCAAAGAAGTATTAAAAATTTGTGCTCTCTGGGATGGGCTTGTGAAATAGACTTTAGAAGTGGACTGAAACTTTCAAGGAAG
>NW_006367075.1:0-817 GCF_000327345.1 Myotis davidii
TTTTTTTTTGTGGGGGTGATGGTTGTGGTGGTGATAGTATTGTGGCTATTATTTTTTAAATAAAAAATGATGCATATTGAAATGTATACAGAAGAAATGATATGATCTCTTGGATTTGCTTCAAAATAATCTGGAGTTCTTTAAATAGAACTCACATCAATTTTGTTAAGCGACCAAAGCCTGTAGAATGCAGCGCATTTGCTCCAGGCCTTCCCATTTGTAAACTTATTTATTCCTTTGAAGAACCTTATCTTTTTTCACCAGAGCCTGTTTAGAGCTTATTTCTGCTTCATGGATTTTGTCTAGCTTCTGTTACTTCAATAGCTTATGAACTAGTTCCAACATTTATTTCTTTAAAAAAACATGAGCACAAATTCTGCTATTAAAATGTAGTTCTGCCCCTGGCATTCTCATCATAAAAAGGAAAGTCATAGAATCTGAGACCAGTTAAACCCATAAATTGTTAACAGATGCACATGATGGATTAAGCATGGATTGTGATTGAGAGAGGTTAAAAATAAATTTTTTGCCTTGAGTAACTGATCATTCAATTAGAGGGGAAAATTATATGGGAATCATTATAATAATAGTTAACATTTATTGACTTCTTACTTTGTGCCCAGTCCTGAGCTAAGTGCTTTATATGCATTTAATTTTAATCCTCATAATGCCTTCACAAAGTGGGTACTATTATTATTATTCCTAAAATAAAAGTGAGAAAACTGAAGTGTACCCATTTGAGATAATTTGCTCACTGTCACATAGATAATAACATCATAGAAGGGCCAGGAACCCAGGTCTCTGAGAATCAAAGGCC
>NW_006367076.1:0-817 GCF_000327345.1 Myotis davidii
TCTCTCTCTTTTTTCTTTTTTGCTCAATCCTTCTGCCCCCACCCAACCCCCCTGTCTGCCTGCTCTCTATCTATGAGCATTAAGCTGTTGATTAATAAAATGCAGAAGAGAGTAATGAATCCATGCAAATGGGATTAAATGATAGCATATTACAATAACTGTTCTGCAGGCATTTTTACATAATTCTACTGACAATGTTTATACGCTCAAGTAAATTGGCAAGTTAAAACTTAGTGAACTGCATCAGAATCATTTGATTAGTTTTTAATGCACATGAAATTGAATAATAAAGCAGTTTACAAATCAATTCTGTAAGCTTATTATAATGGCCTGAAGGTCAATGCCTATTTTTAATCATTTTTCATCACTTAGATTACTCCCTTCTTTTAAAGACAATTCACTACCTTTCTTAAATAATGATTACACAAGGCATATCGTTTGTTCATACAGTTTAGTGATGTACAAGGTGGTACAGATGGTTTTTTCTGCATCACTAGGTTAATATGACCATGTTATATTGTATTACAGATTTAGTTGTCTAACTGTCGTTCATCCGGAAAGAATACACATTGAGAATTTTGCTTAGTGCTGGCACTTTCAAGCATGAAATAGAAAACACTAAATGAGTGTAGTCCTGTTAGGATCTTAACACTGAAAAACATCCTCGTAAGTCAAGTCTTCAGATTTCACTACATACGTCTTCTAACTTGAATAGCTAAAATAGATACAGTTTAACCTATTTACTAAAATGTTCAATAAATCTGAAATCAGAATAGCTGAATATGTTTTTACACGTTTTACACATTCTCCAAAATAA
>NW_006367077.1:0-817 GCF_000327345.1 Myotis davidii
TTTCCTTTTGAAAATGGAATGGTACTGCTGACTCCCTTTTATGCCCTTCTATTTTCTGCGTCGGCTGTTATCACTGTTTCTGATTTCTATGCTCCTGAAGTCAGGTTTTCTTGTGTCTTGACAAACGTTTCCGGGCATCCCCTCCTTTCTTCGCTTCCTCTACTTCTTTATTCACTCCACAGATGTCTGTTACGGTCCCAGGGTGTGCCAGGCACTTCCTAACACTGAAGACACAGCAGTGAGCAAGAAAGACATATCCCCACCCTCATGGCACTGATATTCCAGTGGAGTAGGCCGACCATAGACAATTAAACCTGTTCAAAAACCCTAGAAGCCTTCTATTTAGATTTGTTGTTTGAAACCGCTCTGCAGGAAGGAGTACAGCCTTCCTAGGGCCGTTTCTCGAGCTGTCTTTGGTAAGGCTGTACATGTGTGTCAGTCACCCAGGTGTGGCTCCAGGCATCCCTGTGAAATCGCCAGCAACACCACAGACCCATAGCTGGAAGGGAGGATAATGGCCCAGAGGTGGTGTGTTATCTTCTTTACTATCAGAGGGAAACGCATCGCCTCCTGTACAACCTCTGTCTAACATTGTGTAACCCATGGAATTCCCCCTGGGAGATCCAGGAGTTTTATTTCTGAGTCAGACCATGTAGTGTGTGTATGTGTGTGTGTGTGTGTATTGATTTGCAACTCTAGCAGCTGATCCAAACATCACTGATCACCATTTGCAGCTTTTAAAAAATAGATATATTTGTATTGATTTCAGGAAGGAAGTGAGAGGGGGAGAGAAAAAAACATCAGTGATGAGAGAGAA
>NW_006367078.1:0-817 GCF_000327345.1 Myotis davidii
ACAAAATTTTATATACAGTATCTCATTGGGTTGTCCCAAAGCCTGGTTATTTCTTATTTTGATAGAAGGCTATAAACTAAGTGCAAGCATGTGGTAGGAAGGAGAACTGAACCTAGGTTTTCTGACTCTAAATTCTGTGTCAATTATCCATAGAAATCATGCCTTTCTTTTTTTCATATATAGTTACTATTTTGAATTTAAAATCTTTTAATAGTTTCCCTCTGATCCAAAACATTTTCTGTTAACCCTAGTAATTGACCTTCTGTCCAAGAATCCCTAATCGTTGTAGGTGACGTGTTAACATTTTTGTTTTGCACGTGGAGACGATCATAGCAGATCTGAGCTAAGCAAGAAAACAGAGCAAGAGTAGGGAACAGAGTGGGGCTCTAAGCCAAAACATCCGATTGACTTTGAAACATCACAGGCATTCTGGAAAGGGGAAACAAGGAAGAGAAGACAAACAATTCTGCTTGCTTTTTTGATGATCGGTCTATGCATGTGTTGCTGCAGGGGTGGGATATTTAAGCAGACAACCATATTAAGTTTCTTTTCCCCTAAACTATCCACTGAGGCAGTGAGATGAGTCATCCAAACAGATTTCAGCGGCCTAGTGCCCTGTTCAGGTTCAGCCATTGTCACCCTGGGATGGTGTTTATTGTTCTCCTGGCTTTAGCTTAGGCTCATTACCAGAGGGAGGCTGAGGGTGTGAGCCTCGGGATTGAGGCTATGATTTGGGAAGGCCCATGGCAAAAATGAGGTAGATGGCAATGCATTCATAAAAAATTAACTTTTCTGTCCAGATGATAGACAAGCAAAA
>NW_006367079.1:0-817 GCF_000327345.1 Myotis davidii
CATCACCCAGACCTTACTGGGCATGCATCTAAATGGCAGCTTCCCTTTGCTTCTTTCCAGTTATTGATCACCTGGTTATTACAGCAGTATCACTAATAAGTTTGTTTGGGGGAGCATAAAATAGTCAGAACATGGACCCTTGCATTATACTGAGATGGCCTGGGAACATTAAGTATCTGCTGAAAGCCAGCATTCAGAGAAGGAATGTGGATAACCTTTCCAAGTAAATGCTACTTAACTTTCTTTTTCTTGGCTGTAAATTGGATATTAAAGCACTGCATCTGAAGAAACTCATAGAAGAGAGCTCATTTATGTTTTTGAAGTGAGTAAATAAGTTTGATCCTTAAAACTCACCAGGCAACCTGGTGTGTAGGGAGCTTGGGGGAAGCATTTTTAGCGAAGATGCAGACTTCTAAGTCTCCCCCACATGTGAGGAAAGCACACCGTCACATGAAGGGGTCAAATGTTTCCGCACAGCTATTTCCCACACTACGTGGGCATAACAAAGAGTAAGACTTTTAAAAATGCTCACCCCTAGCCCCTAACTATGGGTTGTCTTCAACGCCCCCGTGACTGCTCTCATAGAGCACGTTGTCAGGACATAGGCAGACGTTTCAGTGATTATAGACCCTGCAAATCCTTCGTAGTCCCCTGAATAAGGTTTTATTCGCATACAATGGAATAGAAAGCTGATTACCATATGGAACTCAACTCTGCTATTTGGGGCCCACAGCGCCTAGTTTACATTCTTCAGGAAAAAGACATACCCGCATCTCCCAGCCCAGGCAAGGGCCACCTAGTGACAGGCAGCATCACC
>NW_006367080.1:0-817 GCF_000327345.1 Myotis davidii
TCGGGATGAGCACAAGGATCCAGTTCTGGGCTTGGAGTTCAGATGAAGAGTCATCACCTCTAGCCTATGAAACAGCCTCTTCATTATGAAATCTTCTGCACCAGGAGCTACAAGAGCATAGCAAGCCTCCCAGCCAGCTTCCAGCAAGGGCCCCAGAGGACAGGACTGATTCGGCAATGGCAGAGGTAGCCCAGCCACCGTGCCCCTCAGAGCACGTGCCTGAAGCCCTCACTCACGGTGACTATATCTTCCAGCCTCGTGTTGATACCAGCCAGCATCTCCTTGCGCTCCGCCGCAGGCTCTGGGCAGGGGTAAATGGTGGCTCGAAACCTGTGTTTAATGCATTCCAATTGACACATGGTTATCGCTCCAAAGCATTCTGCACACCCTCCTCTGCTAAGTCACTACTTGCTGGCTTCGGTGAGGCAACACCTTTTCCTAGACTAACCTGCTCCGTGGCCGTCTATAAATGAACCCCCTTTAGAAGGCTTCCCAACACATGGCTCACACTATAGGAATGGGCTTCTTTCAAACCATAAAGCCTGTGAGCTGTTATATAAACAAAACCATAAGCTTAACTTGCCCCTTTTTGTCCCCCAGAATCTATTAACGCATTAATGTCCTTCTTTACTGAGTAATCTCTGCTTCTAAGGGCCTGGAAATGAGATGATTCTGTAACGTTAGAAACAGCTTAGCATGTGGTTTGCCTGTGAGCAGGGATAAACGGCAATGGTTTAAAAGGATCCACTTTTAGTTACCTTTAAATTTTTCCCCTTTAAGTCCTCTCTGTTCCTATTTCCACAGCTATTAAGGGTCA
>NW_006367081.1:0-817 GCF_000327345.1 Myotis davidii
GGGGGGGGGCAACTTCCCGGTACCCAAGGAAGGGAGTAGAGAACTTGACTCTACTCTGGTGCTCAAATCTTCCTTCAAAAAACCCTTTGCCCTCTGCTTGACTTCCTGTGCTCATGATTAAGGATGGACTGATGTAAAAGTGACGAAACCCCACCTTTACCAGGGTAAGGGACCTAAGGCTGCCTGTAAGGTATTTTCCTTGGTGGAATAGGTGATTATGATAGGCTGTCCCAGGGAACTCGGAGGGACCATCTGTAATTAGTGTTGGAGGGCCTCCTCTAATCCTGGTTGTCCCTTTTCTTCCCAGTCCTCAAACCCGTCCGCTACTCTCACAAAGGGGAGAAGTCCTGACCTTCCACCCCAGCTCATCTCACATGCTTTCTGACAGGTGAGGAGGTGCATGCACAGGGACAAGCAGTACCTCCTGAACAGAGACATTCCCTTTGAGGTTTTCCTAGAATTCTAGAAAAGACCCGAACCCACTGAGGTCCCCACAGTCCCATAACTAGTTGCCTAAAGAAATAGGGCTTCTGAGGATTTGGTCCGAGGAGGCACTGAGGAGGGATGGGAGTCCTCCTCTCTCACATAGCTGGGCTCCTATGTGTTTGGGGACATCAAGAACAGATCAACCAGCCAAGACTGGGACCTGAGGAACACAGTACCCCTCGACCCCCAACCTCAGGCAAGAGGAGGAAAAAGGCAAGAAAGTTTGAGCAGAGCTCTGGCAGTAGAAATTCTAACAAGAAAACAGGCAAGGATTGGGCTCTGTGTATTTTTTCAGTGTGTCTTTCGGTGATCAGACTTTGTCTTTCAACCG
>NW_006367082.1:0-817 GCF_000327345.1 Myotis davidii
GTTGATTTGCATATTAGGGTTTTATTATATAAAATAATACTTATCACCTCCTAGTATTCCATATAAACTTACTCATGTATCGTATTTATACTGTCTTCCTCTGCTAAAATCTAAGCTCCACAAGGGTAGCAATTTTAATCTAGATGGTTCACTAATATATCTCTAGCACCTAGAATAGTTTCTGCTATAGAGTGGCTACTCAACACATTTTCCTGAATAATTGGATTTCCATAAGCATGTCTGTTCTCTCTACAAATTATTTTTCACTCCTGTTCAGCTCTTATGTACATACAATAATTCTACCATTTTAAGTACAATGTTTATCTTCTCTCCCATTTCTCCCCAGTAGGAGGGCTGTCTTCCATGTTATCTGACGCAATAAAACTATTATTGGGGAGAACAAGATTATTTTCTAGAAGGTCCTTTTATCATCATACACAGCAGAGAATGGGGAAGGTTATTCAAAGAATTTGGTGGCAAAGCTAGACTATTATGATATTTAAGAAAAGAATATTTCAACAACTAATGTCAGTTAAAATGACATGTATTACAAATAATGCATCATCTACTTTTTAGGCATTGCCACCTTCTTTTCTCAGTAATCTCAAAATAACAAAAATGTTTGTAATACTTATTAAAAATGACAGTACATAATATAAACATGAGAAACAGAAGTGCTTCATAAATAGATAATGTCCATAAATGAAGGCAAAATCAATAAAATTGTTGTGATTAAGATTCATTTACCATTGGATGACAACCAAAATTATATTGTATCATATTTATCATTTTTAAAAAATACATTTTTATTGATTTC
>NW_006367083.1:0-817 GCF_000327345.1 Myotis davidii
CTCTCCTCTCTCTTTCTCTTGCAAAAAAATCAATAAAAACCTTTTTTTTAAATGCACCAGGTAGGGACATAATGGTAACAGACCTCTTGGTCTCGAGGAACTTCTACTTGATCTGAATCGTCGTCCTCCTTGGCATGAGTGAACCTGGAGGACAAGGTCGAATGGGAAGATGCATACAGCAGGGCTGCCCGAGCAAATTCCTCCCGTTCTCGGCCTCGCTCCCACTCTGTCATACTCGGATCCAGACAATGTTCCAGGGCATCTACGGTACAGAGAACAAGAAACTGCTTCACTCCTAGGAAAAACATGGGGCTTAAAGGGGAACACCTGGTGGCACCACTGGGTCCCTACAGATTTCACCAGAAACAAGTCCTCACGCTGGTTTTTAAGAGCATGGTGGGGAGGTATTTGACAGGTCACATTGCTCACTCTCTCAAAATGATGCTTCCTTTGAATTCTACTGCGTACATCAGAGAAAAACATTTGGGAACTAATGCTTGATTAAATCTTCGAAACAAGGAACCTGTTACCATTCCCAGACATTAAGTTCATCCCAATTACATTCCTAAGTTTTGGCAAAAAACATTCCTTTCTCTAACTTTATTTTTCTAACTTTTTTTTTATTTATCAAATAAACATTATGGGTCGGGATTCCTCGTAGGAAGTTCAAGCGCGGTACACAAAGATCTGCTTTGGAAAATCAAGCCCTTTAAATTTGCTACCTCTCACAAGGACTGCTGCGTATAACAGTCAGCCCTCTCCCGTCTTGCCATATTTATTTACTTCATGGATCAGAATGATTTTTTTACCCTGTGTA
>NW_006367084.1:0-816 GCF_000327345.1 Myotis davidii
GGAAGCAATCTAAGTGTCTATGTACAGATGAATGGGTAAAGAAGAGATGGGAGAGTCACGCAATGGAATATTACTCAGTGATAAAAAAGAATAAAACCCTGCTATTTGCAACAACACCAAGGGGCCTAGCAAGTATTATGCAGTGAATCAGACAAATACCAGATGATTTCACTTCTCTATGGAATCTGAAAAAACACTGTCATCTTAATTAAATTACAATGTCATGGGAGTCATTGTTTTGTTTTATTTTTGGTACAGAATGCTCTACTCAAAGTCCTAAGCAAGATGGAAAACTGGTCTGTAAACAGGAGTGAGGCCGGGGGTTGCACAATCCAACCGGGTCTGTGGTCACAGGTCCTCAGTGGAGCTGTGATACTGTTAACAGCATTAACTGCTGAGATGATCCGCTCTGACAGCTCTTCACAGAGCGCACGGGGGCTCCAAGCACCTCCAATTAAGGCCTTCAGAGAGCAGGTGCCGGGACCAGGAGCAGACGGTCTTCCAGGGAAGGGGAAAGGGAAGCTGAGAAAACCAATAACCCCCAGGGACCGCAGCCCCGCCCACGGCCCCTGGCTGCCGGCTCCTCCACCAGGCACTCCTAATCCCAAGCATATGCTCCGTGTTTTGATGGGCATGAAATCACATCAAGGTCATTTCTAATAACTGTCAATAGCTTGCGAGCAGCAGTCAGCTTCATTGACACCGTCGCGGAGAGCTCAGGGAGCACCAGAGCGCCTGCCCGCCTGGGAGCCCCGGTCCACCGGGAAGCAGATCATTATTGATATCAGTAAATGAGTATTGATAGAAGTTTGATGA
>NW_006367085.1:0-817 GCF_000327345.1 Myotis davidii
GCATTTAAAATATAACAAATCCAAACAGGTACCCTTAAAAGCTGTCTTAATGTCTCATTCTAATGAGGTCTCTAACTTACTAATGCAAACACTGATTAGTTGTCCCCATTTTAAGAACTGGAGTTTTTTGTGGCTGCTGAGGTGGGTTGAAAAACATAGTTGTAATTTTACAAACTATGTTCTAAAAGGCACAGGTGCCCTTTTGGACCTTTATGTAATCCTAGCATTATGGTCAAAGCTATTTGTTTTTTAAATTATCGGTTTACTTTGAAATATATTCTTTGTACAGAATCAGAATGTTTGTTAAAAATACAGATATCATCACAAACCAATTGAATCTGTATTTGATGTGAGACAGTCCCCCAAGTGAATCTTGTACACACTAAAATTTGAAAACCTTTTTTCAAAGTTATTTCATACATATACTTCCTTTACCTGTGTAATTATCAGATATGTAGAAATTATTAGCCAAATATGCCAAATAATTGGCCAGTATTAAAGATAAAATATTTTAAAGTGCTAAAAAAATATTTATTTAAGAATGTTTATTGAGGAGTGACAAGGACTCAGCTTCCATTTTCAAATCCGCTCTAAGACTTCAGATTAAGTTATTTCACCATTTTACAACAGTCTGTGGCTATTGTAAACTTTACATATATAATATATGGGGACCACTTGGGGCCAAAGTGAAGTCAGACATTAATAAGACTGAATACCATTCTGATTAGTATTTTAGGTTTCTTAGGACATACTGCTAGAAGTGCCATTACTGGGTCAAAAGGCCATTCCATATTTAACTTTTTGAGGAAACTCCATA
>NW_006367086.1:0-818 GCF_000327345.1 Myotis davidii
GCAGGACCTAGAAATAGAATAGATTAGTGGTGAGCTGGAGCCAGCGGTGTGATTGTTAGGAATTTTGTAGGACAGTTATTAAACATAGCCATTATTAAACATTAAAGCACATACATTTACAGGTAAACGAATTATTATTAAACACAAAGGGAGTAAATACGAAAGACATGCTAGCTACTTGACCTTGTGCACGTGCACTATATGGTCAAAATACTGCACTCCGGGCTGCCCTACATCCCTTCTCAACGCCGCATTTAGTTGTTAGGCTGGCAGCTCCAAACCAGCCAACTCCATAAATCAAAGTCTTTCCTCCCTGAAGAGCCTGTTGTTAAACATGGTTACCCTTTGGTGCACGGGCCGACGCTCCAACTACTGACCCAAACTGGCCAGTAATGGGGTTTGTTCTTTTCCTACCTCCTTAAGGTGCAATGTTAGGTTTTTATTTGTGTATTTCCTGGTTTCTTGAAGTAGGCCTGTATTGCTATAAATTCCCTCGTAGTACTGCTTTTGCTGTATCCCAGGAATTATAATATGTTGTATTTTCATTTTCATTTGGCTCTATGTATCTTTTGTTTTTCTTTTTGTTTTTGTTTTTTACTTCTTCTTTGACCCAGTAGTTGTTCTGTAGCATGTTGTTTAATCTCTACATACTTCTGATTTTTTTCAGCTTCCTTCCTATAGTTGATTTCTAGATTCATACCATTTTGATCACATTGGATGCTTGTTACGATTTTAGTCTTCTTAAATTTATTAGACTTGTCTTCTGTCCCAACGTATGATCTGTCCTTGAGAATGTCCCATGTGCACTTGAGAAGAAT
>NW_006367087.1:0-817 GCF_000327345.1 Myotis davidii
GAAATGATTGACAAGTCTTGATAAAATAAGTGTAATAAATTTTATCAAATTTATACGGAAATATTTAAATGAGAAATTATTGACTTGGGCTGAGTACACCAAGGTTCATCATGGACTATAGGAGAATTTTGTATTTATACACAATTTTCAAAGTCAGTAATCAAAAATAATTTAAAAACCACTGTTTAACATATGTATGTGTGTCAGCTGGAGACAAGCCTACCATGTATGTCTATGTATAGATCTAGCTATGATGCTATATATATTTTTGTATTCCTTTAAGTGAAAGAAAAAGTATTGTCAATAGGAAACATATTTTGCTATTGCTTTGCTACATTGCCCATTTGTTTAAGATTCTACATGCCTTTTGAAAAAATAAAAGGTGTTTGAGTTGCTTAATTTCGTAAACATTTTTTGGTAAAATAAACATATAGAAAAATACTGAAATAATGTGTTCAGTTTAGTCAAATGTAATGAAGTAAAACCCAAGTAGCTATCACCTAGTCAAGAAATGATGGTTGCCTTTTTAAAGATGCATTTAGGATTATATTAGGGTTTTTTGTTTTTGTAAGAGTATTGCATACGTATTAGAAAAGTTTTTTAGACAAATAAATTGGAAAATGGCTTTGACACATTTAAGCCCTACTATTTAAAACAAGCAAACAAAAACAACAGCTGGTCAAATGATAAGAATCTCCTGCTTGATATGCTTTATTCAACTAGGTTCTCAAACCACTGGATGTGAAAACCAAATTTTACAATGCAGAGGTAAGTGTTGGGCACGTAATAATTTGGATAAAACATTAAGATCTTTTTT
>NW_006367088.1:0-818 GCF_000327345.1 Myotis davidii
CTGTTTAGATTTCCATCTTCACCTCCAAATCTATCTTCTCCCCACTCATTCAGCTACACCTAAGCTCTCTTCCTATTTCTCAGCATGTTAAAAAATACAGCCCATTTCAGAGCAGTTGCTTTTATGAATGCCTCTGTGTGGAATGTTCTTTACATAATATTTTTTCTTTTGTCTTGATTTAATGGTCACCTTCTCAAAAGAAATACCTAATATAATTATCTAAAATAGCACGCTTTAATAAGCTGTATTTTCCTACTGTTTTATCTTTCTTTATGCACCTATCATCAGTTGACATTCTGAAATATAAACATATTCATTTGCTTATTTTCTGTCTAGTATAGAAAAGGTAGACAGGGAGACAGAGAGTTGCTTGTTCTGTTGATTCACTGGTGCTGGTTTATTTTCCCTCTTCACTTCACTACAACTATATACATGTACTTCACTACATCACAAAACTATCAGAGAGCTCAAAACAGACTGCTGTGAACTTGGGAAAGACATGGTAAAATGATAGACGTGATAAAGGAAATACAATGAGATGGTACATAGCATATATAGTATAGGCATTAACTAATTTTACTTAATAAACCAAGGGAGGGAAGAGTTAGTTTAGTGCAAACATACATTATACAACAGAATGTTAAAAATCCTAGGTTATAAAAGTTAACGATGAAATAGCTCAAAGAATAATAAGTTACATTTCAAACTTAGGAGGTGAGAGTATATACATTAATATCAAATGGCTCTAGAACAACAATTTTCAAAACGTGTGCCACAAGAGGCACCTGGTGTGCCCCAAGAATTTTTAAAACATGTAA
>NW_006367089.1:0-818 GCF_000327345.1 Myotis davidii
TATTATACATTTGATGCATATTAATAGATAACAATCACAAGGTTAATGTTTTGTGCAATATTTATGTTCATATCATTTTAATTCGTTACTGTCATTGGAGGAATGAGGAGATTTATCATGGAGGATCCAAGTCCCCTCTCCCATTCAAGTTGGAGCTTAGGGTGCTAGACCCAAGTGAATTGTCTAGAGAACCAAATGGGTTAGTTGAGGATCCAAGGCTTTGAGTCCCGGGCCTATAGCGTACGAAACAGAGAAGAGCTCAAGAAGCAGAGACGCTCATTCAAGTCCAGGCTCCATGTGTGACCTCGGACATGTCACTAACCACTGACCCTCAGACTCCCCATCTACGAAGGGATCATTGTCATCATTGTGATGGATCCCAACCCTCCCCCCTGGGCCAGCCCTCAGGGGTGGCACTGGGATGGGCTGGGTGTGAAGAGGCGACCTCGCTCCTCCCCTCCCCCCGCAGCAGTCCGGGCTGTCGTTGTGGATCAGCGATCAGCTGCACCCGCTGGAGAACGTGTCTCCCGCGCTGGCCGTCTTCATCATCACCTGCGTCGTCATCTTCTTCACCGAGTTTGCCAGCAACACGGCCACCATCATCATCTTCCTGCCCGTCATGTCAGAGCTGGTGAGGGCCCTTCTGGGAATGCGGGGGAGGCAAGGAGGAGCACCCATCCCTCCAACCACCCAGGTCAGAAACCTCTCCCCTGCTGGCGGGGTCTCCCGCAGGCAGCCCCAGGAGTCACTGCTCTCTTCCAAAATGTGTGAATGTGGCAGAACCCAGATTCCAAGAAAAAATACTGTGGCGTTTTTTT
>NW_006367090.1:0-818 GCF_000327345.1 Myotis davidii
TTCACTTTGTCATATCTACCAGGCATTATGAGCTTCTAAGTTTGATAAGCAAGTAGGTTGAGGAACAAGTACTGAGTTTCATCATAAAGACTTGGACCCAACCTGAGGTATGTCACTTACTAGCTTTTAATCTAAAGAATCACAATCTTTTCAGAGTTTTAGTCTTCTCATCTTAATAAGAATAATAACACCTACCTTACCTCCTCAGAGGATTATTTTTAAAATCGAATGAAAATTGCTCAGAGATCTGAAAACCCAGGCTTGGAAAACAGGCAGGAACAAAGGGAATTCAGGCAGGCAGCATCCAGCCAACGGTC
The DNA here is from genome assembly GCF_000327345.1 of Myotis davidii. Lineage (NCBI taxonomy): Eukaryota > Metazoa > Chordata > Mammalia > Chiroptera > Vespertilionidae > Myotis > Myotis davidii. Next base: position 318 of record NW_006367090.1, read on the forward strand.
ATCACGTTGCAGCCCTGTACCAACTGCTGCCGCCAGCAGCCTCTGGATGCCATCACTGCTGGCCCGGAGTCAGGCTTGCAGTGGATCATTGCTGCCACTGCTTCTACCAGCACTACCAGGATGAGTGTGGTCCCACTAAGCCTAACTGTAGCTGCAAGGAAGGCTAGAAATGTGCATGTCAGGGGTTTTTGTTGTTGTTGATTTTGGCTTTTATGGTAGGAGATTGGCCTAAGATCCAAATCATAAGCCAATAGAATGGGAAATCCCTCAGACACAAGAGGGGATTATGATGTTGGGTCCACGACATCTCTTTCTTTAACTGTTGCCCTGATCTCCTCCCGGCTATCCAGCTCTGGTCCCCTCCAACCCACTATCCCTGCTGGCAGGAAAATCTTATTTCTGCCCTTGGTCTGTTTAAAGCCTTCACTGATCTCCTCCCCTCAATGCCTGGATAAACGCAAACCCATTAGAATACCATACAAACACTTCCAATCACCATCT
>NW_006367091.1:0-818 GCF_000327345.1 Myotis davidii
ACACTCAACCACTGAACCATGCTGGCTGGGCAAGTAGGACTCATTTTTAACCCCATTTTACAACCAAGCAAATGGAGGCTGGTAGAGTTTAGGTCAAAGATCTAATTAGTAGCTGAATCAAGAGATTGATTTGTTGTGCTACGAGAGGAAGATGATTGAAAGGTTGAAGACTCAGTCTGTGGAGTCATTCCACTGTAATAAACACAGAGGCCAGCAAACACGAGGTATTGACTTTTTTAGGAGTCCTGCGAGTCTCAGAATAGAAGATTCTGTAATGTCACTATGATGAAGGACTTTCCTTCTGATTAGAATTACACACTGGCAAATGAGCGGGAACCATCAGAACTTAAGTAGCTGCTCAACAGAATGAAGGCAGTCATTGCTGAAGTGGGTTGTTAACTTATTACTTGCTCTCTTCTCTTTCATTTGCTTCAGCTCCGGGAATGTGGATTCGGGGGCCTTGGGAATGGCGTCTGGGATTAGGATATTTCACGTGGAGCGCTTCCCACCACTCGGCCTCATTACCGACACCCACACTCACCACTCAGCCGAAGATTGGTGGCCCCTCAAGGAGGAGTGGGAGATCGTACATGCACTTTGTCAAAGCCCCGATGGTGTGTCTCAGTTGCCTGTACATGGTCCCTTGCTGAAGGGAGAGGACCCAGGTGGGTGCTGGTTCTCAAGAGCCCATACAATTCATTAAGGACTTTCGAGGAGCATCTATCTGCTGCTCCCTGTGTCCATGCGCTAAAACAATATCACTCCTGCGAATTACGTATACTCACAATAGTAAGTGTTCAACCTACCTCGCAATGGGC
>NW_006367092.1:0-818 GCF_000327345.1 Myotis davidii
TTCATAACAATAATTAACAAAAAGAAAACATTTGGGTGTGCCCAAACAGCGCCTGATGTGATAGAATTAGAAAGCTCAGTCAGTGCTTTCTGGCTACGTTTTGCTGCAGCTGTCCAGTTCTAATGTAAAGAGTGTGCGCTCCACACTGGGTAAGCAGTCTTTTCCTCCTCTAAGCAGAATGCACCGCTTGCACAACTAGGGCCCAGGGTACGTTGCGGAGAATAGAAAAGGTAAGCAAAAAGTCAGCTGTCTCATTAGATGTGGAGTTAATATCTCAGAGCCTCTCCTCTTCTATCTGGCTTGACTGTTACCATCCCAACATGCCCTATCTCATGATCCAACCAACTTTCCTTGAAATCTAATTAGGAAATTGCAAGGCTTTATTTCCAGCTATTAGAGTGTCACCTAAACTGGCAACTGATAAGAAGCCAGTGAGGTATTTTAAATATTGGCTTTGTTTGATTTCCCTTTCGAAAAATCTCATGATTGACTTGGCCATTTCTTTTCCAGCCCTGGATTAGTCTCTGTGAGATGAACAGCTGCAGCTCCTTTTTAAGGAAAACATATTCTAAACACAATAAGAAGATTATTGTCAGCAAATAAATAAAAACCTACCAGATTATAATGACAACAGCGGGGCATGAAGTGTAAACAACACATTTTTAAGTTTTAAAAATCTAAGTGGTTTCAAGCAGTTTATTCGAGAGCTGGCACACTTTCTCTCACAGCCCAGCCTTCTTCTCACACCAATTTGTTAAAGTCAGCTCTCATTCCAAATGTTAAGGTTCTCAACACTACATTCTGATTGTTTCCTATTT
>NW_006367093.1:0-818 GCF_000327345.1 Myotis davidii
AAAAAAAAAATCAAATTTTTAAAATTGACTTGAACAGATGCCTTGCCAAAGATGGCAAGTAAGGATACAAGTTGATACTTCTCATATGTGTCATCAGGGAAATGCAAATGAAAACAATGAAATATTACTATACACCTGAACTGCCAAAATCTGGAACACTGACAATCCCAAATCCTGGCAAGGATGTAGAGCAAGAGAAACTCACATTCACCGCTGGTGGGAGTGCAAAATGGTGCAGCAACTTTGAAAGACAGTTTGGCAGCGTCTTAGAAAACATACCTTTACCTTATGATTCAGCTCCTTGGTATTTACCTAGAGGAGCTGAAGATTCATGTGCACACGAATGTTTATAGCACTTTTATTTGTAATTGCCCAAAGTCTGAAGCAGCCAAAGTATCTTTCAGTAGGTGAATAGATAAACTATGGTACATCCAAGCAATGGAATATTCCTCAGCTCTGAGAAGAAAGGAGCTATCAAACCACGAAAAGAGAGGAATCTTAAATGCAAGTTGCTAAGTGAAAGCAGCCAATCTGAAAAGACCATATTGTGTATCATTCCAGCAAGGTAACATTTAGGAAAGGCAAAACTGCAGAGACAATTAAAAGATGAGTGGTTTCCAGGGATTGAGGGCGGGAGAGGGGGGAGCAAGGAGGGACGAATAGGTGCAGTTCAGAGGATGTATGATACAGTAATATGGATGCATGTCATTATACATTTGCCTAAACCCATAGAACGTACCACATCAAGAGTGAACCTTAATGTAAATGATGGATTTTGGGTGATGATGATGTGTCAGTGCAGGTTCATCAGTTGTAAC
>NW_006367094.1:0-818 GCF_000327345.1 Myotis davidii
CTGATCTTGTTTTTATTTAAAATTTTGGTATGTTGTTCACAGATTTCTTTGTTTTCACTTTGAATTCTTTAAATATTGCATTAAATATTATTTATCTTGATTATTGAGTTTTTGGGTATCCCCTTAAATTTTGTGCCTCCCTCACCTTACCCTAGTCTGGGCCCTGGGGTGTGATCCTGGTTCTGGAAATTTCCATGTGGAATTGGAGAATGCAGCCAACCCAGCAGAAGGCTGGGGAGAACCTGAGCCCTGATGACCTCATTTGAACCTTGAACCAGCTGTGCCTAAAGCCTACAACCGGATTGTTCAGTTTTGTGAAATAATAAATTCCCTCTTTCTTTGCTTAAGCCAGCTGGAACTGGGTCTTTTTTTTCATGTGCACAGGAAAGTTGTTGAATGATAAATGAGGCATACGTGTTCCTTATGACATGGCCTCTCCTATTACTTGTCCAGCTTCATCCCCTTGCTAACATCTGTCACACTGCACAAGGTGCCGGACCCTGAAAACACTCAGCCTTTTTGTGAATGAGGTTCCCTCTTCCTGGAACATTCTTCCCTGCCAGGTTTATCTGCTGAAAATCCACTCATTCTATAATACAAAGTTGAAATGTCACCTCAGGTGTGTCTGAATAACATCTATGATTATTTTCTTTGTTCCAGGCTTTGCTTTTCTTTAATTTTTCAAATATATGAGATGATAAATCATCCACTTGCAATGATATTAAATTATCTACTTGGTGTATTTTGCTTTGCTGAATTAGAATTTTCATCATAAAATGATATTCTATAAAATACTAGAGGCCCAGTGCATGAAATTC
>NW_006367095.1:0-818 GCF_000327345.1 Myotis davidii
GAAGTGATTGTTATTGGGTGCTGCTCTATGCCAGGCCCCTGGCACAGTGCTGGGGAAAGAGGGAAGGCAGGGCTTCTTGCTGGTGAGGTGTGGGAAGTCTAGTGGAATGACTTCATTCAAATCACTTCAGTCATTCAGTGAAGTTTTGCTAAATACCGTGGAGTCGGCAGTGACCGAGATAGATGCGGATCCCGCAGTTAAAGAGTTTTTGTGCTAGTGGGGAGACTGATTGAAAGATGGGTTATCCCCTTAGTTAACTGGTTAGTTAACGACAGCGGTAGTGAATGCTTCACGGAAGTGTAGGAGCCTCACCAGGAAGACGGGACAGGCTTCTGGGAGGAGGGGGCACGCTTACTGTGACCCTTGTGAAATGCAAAGATCGCTCAGCTATACAAACTTGCAAAATTTTTGTAGAATGGAGTTTATATTTGCCTATTTTTTTTCTTTTTTATTGAGGTCGGGGTTTGAAGAGTGGCGAGAACTTCAAGTTGTTATATGATTTGGCAGATCAACTACATGCTGCAGGTAAAGTTGTTTTCCTGAGCAGAAAAATGTCCCCTTTTCATTGGAGATCTTTTTTCTTTATTTTTTCATTTATCTGTGTCACTCAGGCTGAAAATTATTTTACTTTTTCCAGTGTTTACATTTCTCTCTGAAACAGTTTTTCTTAGTTAATGGTAAAGCATTTAGTGAGGAGTGGGCGTCTCCAGTCTTTTTTATTATTTATGCAACACTTAACTTGCCAGATCTTAGTAGTTTTTTCCCTTTTTAAGAGAATTTAAATATTAGCCTCAGTGCCTACTTCAGATTCAGGAATG
>NW_006367096.1:0-818 GCF_000327345.1 Myotis davidii
AAATCAATAAAAATATATTTTTTTAAAAAGACACTCACTAACTCACAAATGAATCTCTAATTGAAGGTGACGTGGTGTTTTCATTTGTTGGTTTTTACTAGTAAGTGTATTTTTGCCTCAGAGATACCCCTCACAGACCGTCGAATATCAATACTCTTTAAGCTGTTTGTGATTCATTTTTGCCTCCCTGAAACACGTCCTAAAGCACTGTTGTGCCTAGGACCCCCCGGGGAAGCTTGTTATCAATATGGATTCCAGGACCCCACGAGTCCCGAACTGAGGGCATTTCACCAGCTTCCCAGGTGACTGTGGCAGAGGGTCTAGGCTACACTTTGGGGGTGACCCTGCCTAGAGGCCTGGAGTATGGACAGCAGGACTAGGCCAGGACCAAAAGCAGTACTCGCTCAAGAGTTTGAAATTCGGCCTGCCGGGCTCCAAGAGAGACTCAGAATTGTGTGAAGAAAGCAGGGAGTAGGTAAGATGATCTATACTTAATTATTGGGGAGAGCCTCTTGATTTAGTCACTCCAGAGTCAAAGTAGAAAGGGAGATTCCTTTAAAAGCCATCCACTGGAGGAACAACATGTATGTTTTTTAAATCCAATAAAATGCAGCATGTGTTACCTAGTGATTTACACAAAATATTGAGGGTACCATGCAGTGGAGAGAGGTGGCAGGTCTACGTAGGAAAAAGAGAAAATTCCCCCTATGGCCAATGATGCTGTTTTATAAACCCAAGAGACAGCCTATGACTCTGGAGTCTTTGGCTAAACATCTGCTCATATTCATATATATATTATTGATTTTTTTACAGAGAGG
>NW_006367097.1:0-818 GCF_000327345.1 Myotis davidii
CCACACATCTACCATGCATTACTTGTTTAGAATTGGAGACTACATTCATCGCAAACAAATCTCAAGTTCAAGTGCCTGTATCTAACTTGAGGGAAGAAAGGCAGGTAGGCACAGCTAGCTAATCAGCGCGCTGTCACCAGCAGCGGGAAGGAACATTCCCCACGGGCTGGCCTTGAGCCATTGTTATCTGAACTGGATGGTGAGTGAGAAGCCACTGAGGGTGGGAGACAAAGAGACAGACTTTCCTTGTGGCGATGACCATGGTCCTTGCCTTTAAAAAGCCCCCAAGAGAACTCCTCCTCACTCATCCTGAGACCAGGGCGGACTGGGAGCATGGGCTGTTCCTAATCATGTTATCGATGGGGAAGAGGACGGTAGCGAAGAACAATGACACGCAAGGGCAGCAGGAGGAAATAAGGAAGGTCAGAGAAGTAAAAGGAATAGGAACCAAAGGGACGACAGGAAAGATCAAGGACACTCAGGGCTGGTTCGTGGAAAACAAACAAAATAGGCAAACCTTTAGGGCGACCACCCAAGATGAAGTGAGAGAGGGCTGACCTAAGTAAAACCGGAAATGAAAGAGAAGCTACGCTGAGGCCTAACGCGCAGCAAAGTAAGTCAGAAGGAGAAAGACAAATACCACAGGATTTTACTCCTCTGTGGAATCGAAAAAAGAAAACGAACAAAATAAAACAGGAACAAACTCCTAAAGACAGAGAGAACTGACAGGTGGTTCCAGAAGAGAAAGGAGCTGGGGGTGCAAAGGGTGAAGGGGGTCAATTGTGTGGTGATGGATAATAACTAGACTTTTGGGGGTG
>NW_006367098.1:0-818 GCF_000327345.1 Myotis davidii
GGGGACAGGAGAGGGAATCAGCTGTGGACTCTGACCCAGTAGGTGTAGTTCTGCAGGGGGTGGCCTTGGGTGCTGGGAATCAGGAAGAAAACTGGGTCCCTAATCCCCTCTGGAGGCCGGATAGACCCCTCCCATCAGCGCCTGCCAGGGATCCTGGCGCCCTTCATGGAGACCCTCCCTACCCCCCAAAACTCACACACGGGACTTGAGGTGCTACCTCTTTGGGTGGGTGGTGGACTCGGCAAGGATTCCTCACCGGCCGCCTTGGCTCCGGTCCAGACGCACAGGCCCTGGTGGACCCCAGGAGAGAGTCAGCGCCCAGCCTCCCCTCCAGGCCCAGGGGAGACTGTGGGGCTGGGGGGCAGCCGGCACCCTCCCAGCCTCAGCCCCCACAGAGGCACAGCCCGGGGGGAGGTACACTGCGGGCGACGCCTCCCCCAGGCTCAGCCCTGACAAAGGTCACCCCAGGGCCAGCTGCCTCTTCTGGGTGTGTGGGGAGGGGAGGGGCAGAGGCGGGGCTCCAGGGACCCAGGAGCTGGGCTGGACACCCGCCCCGGCCTCCACCTGCACGGATAAGGCAGGGCCCAAAGATAAGGGAACGGTTTCACTTCCCGAAAAGTATGGACGACTAGGAGCAGAAAAGTAAACAATGTATTGCTGGTAAAAATAAATAGTAATAATAATATTAACAGGAACAGAAAAGTCATCAACAAACTGGGAACAGGGGAGAGACAGGCTCGGAACCAGAGGCCAGACACCCAGTCTGATGGTGTCTGAGGCTGGGTCCTGCGTCTGAGGGAGGAGGGGCTGGGGGCCTG
>NW_006367099.1:0-818 GCF_000327345.1 Myotis davidii
TTTTCTGAAGATATCACAAGAGCCACCCCACTCCCACTAGCAATGTAGGCATCCCATCAACCCAATCCTCTGGTAACACAAATATTTAGATAAATGTGTCTCAGAAAATATTTGTGACATTTTTAACCAGGATTCATGCATTTTTATTTGCTAAATCTTGCCAGCTATAAAGTACCTGATTAGCTTTTTACAAAAACTCCATGAATCAGTGGTACATGGAATACCCTTGTTTATAATTTACCAAACAGGACTCAGAAAGATTAACTTATTTGTTCATGGTCATTGAGCTGGAAAGTTGAAAAACTAGGGTTAGTATACAAAAGTATCATAATTCACTGGCCAATGGCTTTTTACATTCTCTAATAGCCCTTAGTTTATTGATTCAGAAATTTGGCATAAGAACACTGGGCTATGATTAAAGAGAAAGCCAATGACTAATAACAGACAGAAAATTATTGAACTTGATCTTGTGTGATAAGTGGTCTTTGGCGCCATCAAATCATTTTGTGTCTATAGGAGCATTCCTAGTCATCTATGGTGCCATGTACCGGACCTATCTAAAGAACTCATCTTATAGTTGTTTTCATAATTGTTTTGGTGTTTTACTGCTAAAATACAGACAGAAGACAAGGGCAAACATTATTTTGTAGTCTTTTTATAGCCCTTTTCATTAGAGTTGCAAATGGAGCTAAAGAACATCATAGAATTTATTTTCTATAATAACTAGAATATGTATGAGTGGAAGAGATGAATAACAGAAATTGTTTCGTGGGCCTCATAAGAGACAACAACCTGTTCAACTGGCTAGAGAAGTCACT
>NW_006367100.1:0-818 GCF_000327345.1 Myotis davidii
CCACTGAGCCACACCAGACAGGGCTAAGACTTTGTATTGATTCTAAGTGTCATTAGACATGTATCACTTAAACTTCAGTCACAGGAAACAGAAAAGACTCTCATTGTTTCATTAGAAAGAAACTTGGGTGCTTATAAACCCACTGAAAAGGTTAGAGGAGCAAGCGCTAAGCTGGTCCTTAGGAATGAGACCCAGAACACCACCACTCACCAGCCTCTGTCACAGTCAGGAAGGCGGGCAATCAAGAGGCTACAAATGAACTGGGCATTTTGGGAATAGATCTCATGACCATGACCCAGGGAACAGGAAGCCCCCATTGCTGCCACCACAACCATCTCTTAACACCTACATCACCAACCAAAGCATATCTGAGACCATGCTTACTTGCTACAATAGTTAGAACAGCCAGAACAGGGCCTTCACCCCACATCCACCTTCCTAATCTTTTGTATGTGTCTAAGCCGTAGCTGCAAAGAGTCTAAGAAACATGATTTTTAATTTTCTAGTATCTGCAGGATGAGAAAGCACATTATAAGACCAGAATGGATGCTGGAGGCCTGTAGGAGGGTAAGGAGGAGGGGAGGGATGGGATATGATTCGTTTAACATTTTAGCAGGATCACTTTCACTGCTATGTATAGAATACACTCTAGTGGGTCAGTAACAGCTAAAGGGCTATAGCAGTAGTTTTGGTAAGAGATATAGAGAGAAAAAAGAAATAAAGAGATATAGAGAGAGAGCCTTAGACTAGTGGCCATAAAGGAAGAAATGACGAAATTATATATTTGTCACACAGTCATTCAATATTCCTTTCTGGAG
>NW_006367101.1:0-817 GCF_000327345.1 Myotis davidii
ATCGCTTTTAGATCAGGGCAGTCACAGGGGGCACGGAGCATTCAGCACCAGCTGAATTCTGAACCCTGAACTGACAGGATTTGGTAAAGTCTTGGGGAGAAGAGTTAAGGATAACTCTCAGTGGTGTTTTGTTTTTGCGTGTTTTTGTTGTTGTTGTTTGTCTTGAGCAACTGAAGAAAAAAGGCTCCTTGAACTAAGAAGAGTAAGATGCAGAGACAGGCAGGTTGTGAAGGAATGGGAGGTGTTCATGTTGGGCCCCGTTAAGCGTGCAAATGAACATGTTGAAGTGGCAGTGGGAAGAGTCTGGGGTTGGCTGGCAGTCTGGGCTGCAAGTATAGAGTTAGGAGTCATTGGGCTATAGTTGGTGTTTCAAACTATAAGACTGGATGAAATCACCGAGGAAGTGAGTAGAAATAGAAACAGGAGAGGGTCAGGGGTCAGAGAGATAACAAGGAACAGCCACGGAGCCTGAGAAGGAGCTGCCGGTGAAGGACAAGGAAAACCAGGAGAGTCTGGAAACCAGGTGATGCATGCGAGCAGGGCTTTGAGGGGTGAACAGGAGCCTGTAAGGCCAGTGGTCCTGCAAGCGTGGTTGCAGACGAGCAGCATCAGTATCCGCATCTGGAAATTTGTTAGGAATGTGCAGCACCTCCGGCCCACCCTCAATCTACTGGGTCACCAACTCTGATGGTGGGGCCCGCCAGGGGATTCTGATGCACCCTCAAGTGTGAGAACCACTACCCTAGGCACAAAAGTGCCTGCACAACATTAGAATGAGGCTTGAGAAGGGGAAAAACAAACAAACAAGCTTTTTTTT
>NW_006367102.1:0-818 GCF_000327345.1 Myotis davidii
GGTCCTTCACACTCATACCTATTTATGAATGCTTGAGGCTGAGCAGTAAGAGGTAGAATAGAAACAAGTTGCCAAAATGGTGCCTTGATTGCTGTTCAATCCCCTCTGTGCTGTCTAAGAAGTGACAATGGGGCTGAAAACAGCATGGCAATGCAATTAGAACTGTTGGACCAAGAGTTTTCTAATCTGAAATAAATGGAGTCATCAGTTAGTACCTTGTTATCCAGTACAAAGCTTTGTGTGGACCACACATCATTAAACATTTGGTTTCTGGCTGAGTGGGTGGTTTCTGGATCTGAAAGTGGATGTGCATTTTATGAGCAATCACTCTCTCTTCTCATACCCTGTCCACTCCTCCCTTTCTCATATTTCTCTCACCCTCTAACCTGATCTCAGCTGCTTTAAGGAAAAGAATGATCAGGGCAGGGCAGTGGATGGCCTGTCCTCAGGGAGGCCAATGGTCAGATACACTCCTTTCAGTGTGCTGGCTAACTTCAGGGAGGGGAGGGACTCAAGCTTTTACGGCTTGATTGGACAGAGGCAGTCTAGTCACCATCGTAAGTATAGAAAGAGAAGGTGCCTAATTTCAACTATGTGTTTTCAACAAAGTTGGCAATAGAAAAGAAGTTAAAATAATCTTAGAAGTGGAACCTTTTAGGTTGATTCTTTCTCATCTGAATGTATCCAAGGAATCGATGTGTTCTATGCTTGTATTTCTCCATGCAAAAATGCCAGAAAGTGTTTTCCCCATGAAGAAGAGCTAAAAGTAGGGAATTGCTAGTGTAACAAATTTCCCTGCTATGGCCACCAGTGGATAG
>NW_006367103.1:0-818 GCF_000327345.1 Myotis davidii
CCCAAAGGCATTTCTGTGTACAGTCTTTGTTCTCCAGGCCTGTTTTAGGTTTGGCCCTTGATGGCAGAGCTGCCCCCAAAAGAAGGAAAGCTTCAGTCCCTTCCTCAACACACCAGGGCTGCCTCTATGGACCCCCTTCTGAGCAGAGTGCCAAGGACAGAGTAAACTGAGGGTTCAGACACTTTAAATAGACCACAGAGAGGGCAGAATGCAGGTGACTTATAAACCATTCACCCAAGCTCTGCCCTTCTCTTACACTTCCTGGGTCTTGCAGCTATGGTGGTAAATTGAGTCAGGACCCAACAGAGAGCCCCTGCCACCCTATTAACGCCCTCCCCTGCCCCACTGTTTCCTCCCCACAGAAGTTCACTTGAGGGTGCTCCCAACCTCTGCATTGGAACATGAGAAACTAAAACAGTGACTAATAAACTAGCATTTGATCTTGCTATTCCAAGTGTGTTCTCTCAACACACTCGCCATTCCCGGACACCTGGCTCTCATTTTGCCCATATTCCATAAAAAATTCCACTGTCATCTTGAAGACACATACCAATGAAGAACTTGTACTTGATATAGTCAGTCTATTAATGTAATAAAATACCCACTATACTAAGCTAAATAGTATTCCCCCAGAACCTCAGAACATAACCATTTTTGGAAACAATGTCTTGCAGACCTTGTCATACTGGAGTCTTAAATTCACTATGGCTAGCATCCTTAGAAGAAGAGAAGAGACAGAGAGACAGAAAACACATGGGGAGAGGGTCATGTGATGACAGAGGCAGAGACTGGAGTGATGCATCTATAAGCCAAGAAAT
>NW_006367104.1:0-818 GCF_000327345.1 Myotis davidii
AAAAAAAAAAAACGCTGTCAGCAGTGTTATTCTGAGTATTTCGGATGACAAAAATGCATGTCTCTATTTTGGGATAACCCGTCTGTGGGCTAAGTGCCCATTTAAGTAGAAATAAGGGAAGTCACAGCTATCTGATGACATTTTGACCCTGTTTTGGGTATTGATGTTTTTGTCTGTCTCTCCTTCCTCCGCAGTTGGACTCTCAGATACTTACTGTTCAGGACTGACACAGCTCTCCTCACATCTTGCCCAAGGAAGCTGTAGGAAGGGAAATAGTCTCAGACAGAGAAACTGTCTCATCTTCTCTGCCCACCAACCTATGACTGTTATGTTAGATCAGTTGGGGAGAGCAGGGTAAATGTGAGGACAAGGTCATGGGGTCAACCGTGTTTAGGGCTGTTTGTTTTCATCTCTCTGATACCCATTCATTACTACACTTGAGGTGGGAGAACCTGGAAGAACAAATATATGATCTGTTTGTTTTTCTCTTATGGTGGTGGCTGACCATCACTGCCCTGTGAATGAGAGGCAGCATTTATATCAATTCGTTTGTCCTAGAAATTTCCTGATCTGTCCATCAGGATATCGTGACTGTCTTCCTAACTCGTTCCCAGTACAAAATGAATTCTGCCCTTTTTCATTCCCTCGGTACATCCATAACTTATCATACGAGAGAAGAAGAATTTGAGAAAACGTATTGAGTAGCTACTATATGCCAGTCAGATGGCTAATTATTTTTAATATTTCTTAACATTTCATCATGATAACCACGTAGGTGGATATATTTAACCTTATTTTAAATAGGTAGGGGACCAAGG
>NW_006367105.1:0-818 GCF_000327345.1 Myotis davidii
AAAATGGGATGCGTGCATCCAAGAGGAGACTCAAGGGGAGCAGGGCAACATCTACACATAAACCAGGGACTTTATGGGGGTCATTTTCTCTGTGGCCTCAGTTGTCAGTCTTTCAGGGGCCGAGAGGGAGAGATCCAAGGCTGGGACTAAAAATTGCATGTAGTCCCGATGACAGCAACCTCCCCGCAGAGGTTTCCTGGAGTTGTTTGGCTAGACCCCAGAGGCTTGAAGCAGTTCTCTCTATACTAAGGAAAAGAAAGACAGAATGATGTGCTCAGTGGGGGTGGGAGGGGGCGGTGGAGAACGAAGGTTTATTCATTTTAAGAAAGAAAGCAGACCCAGCAACGTTGGCCGATTGTTCTAGTGGCATTGCTATTTTGGATACATGGGATTTAGTAACGGATGTGAACTGGCTACTCAATGGTACAGAAGGGTTTTCCAGGGACCATCCTACTCTGATCACAAAGTGAAGTGAGCCAAAGTTTTGTTCTACGGGAGTCCTTTTTCTGGGGGTGAGAAAGAGAAGGAAACTTCAGAAATACAAAGCTAAAGATAACCGTTAAGAGGCCGAGTCAGTGACCTTGGCCTCATTAGCATGGTGCTCTAACCAACTGAATTGACTGGCTTCCTGCAAAGCAATAGGAAATGAAATTCATGGGTACATTCCTTTCGTTAGCATTAATAAAAGTCTGTGGAAGTTGGTATGGGAGGGATTCCGGCATTGCCGCTACCAGCTGTGCAACATCGGGCATATGCCCCAACCTCCTTGGCTCTGTTTCAATGACAATAATAAATTGATATTACTTTTTAGCATCTGA
>NW_006367106.1:0-818 GCF_000327345.1 Myotis davidii
AAATATATTTTCCAAATGTAGTAAATTCTTAGAATATTTTAGATAATATTGGAGCTAATATTAAAACTTTAATTATATGATACATTTCAAATACATAAGGTCTAAAACGCTTTTTAGGAAGCATGTAATTTTTTAAAAAAGTAAACTTAAATAGTCATGATTTTAGGACAGTGTAGTTTAATGAATTAATTAGAGTTAGCTTATCATAAGGGCAAGTGTCGTGAACTCATACATCCTAGCTCTATAATCAACAGCTATTTGTTCTCAAGTCACTTTTCTTTGACTCAAGGTCCTCCTTTCAAAATAACAATCTCACTCCCTTATTTTAGAAGGTCGTTAGGAGGACTAAATGAGCTAATACAGCAAAAAAGAATGCTCAGAGAAACAGTAAAGCCAAGCAAAAATCAGTTCATGAACATTATTTGTTGAAATTGTTTTGGAATCTGAAATAAGTCCCATTATGGGGTTTTCAACATTTCTAACATAAAATGTTGCAGTTTTCAGAAAATGTTATTATTTCTGATTATTGCCTGTTCTTTCTTTGTGTTTTGTAAATCAGGGTATCTCAGCTACTATCTAACTTGCAACTAAATTTATCTACAAATATATTACCTCCTGAAGTCAGATAACACAATGCTCCCTTATTTTTGCAGCAAATCATACCAATGGCAGAAAGAAAACTAATAGAAATCACGACCTGGTCTGGACCACTACTATCCCTTCTCTATCTACTCACTCTGTGAACCAGCAGATCTTATTGAGAATGATCCTTAATCTCCCTGTTCACCCCCATTGGCTTTGAAGATAGAATCCTACTG
>NW_006367107.1:0-817 GCF_000327345.1 Myotis davidii
TCCCAACCTCCTTAATGTTTTCCATAGTGCACAATACCATCTTACATACCCTAGAATGAATTAGCTATGTCTACTGGATTGGGTGATAATCTCAACATAAGAGGTCATACATATTATTTTGTATGCATGAACCCACAAATGAAATTTTCATAAAATGTGCTGAGAGCACATATTCTTCAAGTTGGAAGGAACCAGAAAGATCACCAATTATCTTCATAGACAGGTAGGCAAATAGATGTGGAGAGACAACCGACTTGCCTGGGTTCATACAACCAGCTAATGGCGAAGTATCCAGCCATGATTTCTCATACCCTGTTAGACTCAAGTCTACAAAGACAGCCTAAGTTGACAAGAGTGATACCCTAAGTCAGAAGGACGACTTAGAATGCTTTCCTAGGTAAGTAAAATACAAGGAAGATCTTGCATTATTTGAATAGCAACTCATTCTGTAAAAAGCAATTCCACATGGAAAAATAATTACCACAGCTGTCATCAATAAAGTGTTTTTGTAACAGCTCGGGTTCAACGAAAGCTAAACAGAGAATGAGAAACTGAGTTGCACTAATATTTTACCCATGGTCCCCGAGGCCCTGCTTTGTGGATGCAGGATGAACAGTGGGGCTGTGAAGGCACTCACTCAGATTCTCCAGCAGATGCTTGCAGTCATCAGTGGCCACATCATGTGCAGTCCGACCGCACTTATCTCTCCTTTCTGGCTCAAGCCCGCCATGCCTACACAGAATTTCTAGGCAATTCTGTAAAGACAAGAGCTCTATTACCTTCCGTCCAAATTAAGAGACTTGAGCTAAAACCCCAC
>NW_006367108.1:0-818 GCF_000327345.1 Myotis davidii
GTGGCATAAGAGACTTTATATTTATAGATGTGAGTAAGTTTGAGGTGGGGATATTATCCGGGATTAACGGGGTGGGTCCAATGCCGTCACAAGGGTCCTTCATGGACACAGGGAGGAGATGGAGCAATGGGCTTTGAAGATGAAGGAGGGAGCCATGAGCCAAGGAATGTAAGCAGTGGACCTCCAGAAGCTGGAAAGGACAGGAAAGGGGTCCTGCCTAGAGCTTCCGGAAGGAACATTGCCCCGCCAACCCATTTTTGACCTCGGACCTCCGGAACAGCGAGAGAATAAATTTGTGTTGCTTTAAACCACTAAGCTGTAGTAACTTGTTATAGCAGCAGATAGGAAGGTAATATACCCTCCCTAACCCCCACTCCTTTTACAGATGAGAATATAAGTTCAGGATAAGTCGTTTCGCCAAGACAACACAGCCAGCAGACGGCTGTACCCAGAGGTGACCTGGCTCTTGGATTCACGGTCCAGAGCCTTCCCACTTTACCTGTTTAACTTAACTGTCCCTTCCTCTGAGCGCTGGTCATCTCACTGGGGAGAAAAGGCTAAGAAATAACATCTTCATTTTAAAAAGTTGCCCACCAGCTCTAAATCCTGTGGCGTCAGGGTGCCGCATGAGCTTAGTGCGGGAAGCAAGGGTTGCTAGAATGTTCGGGGGGGCTTTGTGCAGTTGCTGAGCCTTGCTTGAGCTGAGCTTCCAAGGGAGAGTTGACTGGTCAGGGAAAAATGAGAGACGGCAGGCGGTCACTCCAAGCCCGGGGCGGAGAATCTAAGGGCTTGAGGGCGAAGAGAAATGAGAGCAGCCG
>NW_006367109.1:0-818 GCF_000327345.1 Myotis davidii
CTAATGTCATATTATATATTCACTGTAATTTTTTAAAAAATCTTAAAAACAATAATAAATAAATAAAATTAACAGGGCTGATGGATATAACCTCACTTATTTGTGTATTTAACAAATATATCAAGCACCTGCCATAGACAGGCATTATGAAAGTCTCCAGCCATTGATGTTGCACTAGCTAAACCCAATTCGTGAAATCCCAAGGTGCCTCTCTGTGACTAAAGTTACAAAGCAATTCCAGTGACAGTACACACAGAGAGACTTAATGAGGAAGGCATTATGCTGAGGATCAGGAAACAGATGTGTGTCCAAGTTCCTAACAAGATGACCTTGGGTAAGTTACTCGGCCGTTGTGTACCTTGGTTCCCTTGACTGTCAAATCAGGTTTTAAAAAATCATTAGGTCATAATAAGGACTGAATTAAGAAAAAGTCCTTAAAGCACTACCACAGTGCTTGCATGCAGGGTGCCAAGTGTGTATTTAACACATAGTATGTGCCTTTCTCAGTATAACATTAAGCATCAGCTAATCCTTCTGAGCTTCCATTTTCTCGTCTATAAAATGAGGGCTTTCTCACTACATCAGTGATTTTCAATCCTGCCTGCAAACTAAAATCACCAGGGAGTTTTAAAATATACAGATGCCCAGGCTCTATGCCCAGAGATACTGATTTAATTGGTCTGGGTGGAGGCTCTTGGCATTGACAGCTTTTAAATGCTCCCAGGTGATTCCAATGTGAAGGCAGCGTTGAGAACCACGGCAATGGATGAGGATCACTTTATAAGTTAGCAGTCGAAGGCTCTTATTAAAAAAAAAAA
>NW_006367110.1:0-818 GCF_000327345.1 Myotis davidii
TCATTATACATTTGTCAAAACCCATAAAATATAAAACACCAAGAGTGAACCCTAATTTAAATTATCAACTTTTTGTGATAATGATGCATCGATATCGGATCAGCAATTATAACAACTGTACCCCTCTGGGGTGCAGTGTATTTGTGTGAAGACAGGACTTTCTCTTCCTTTCTATGCAATTGTGCTGCGAGCACAAAACTGTTCTAAAAAAAGAAAGTCTTCTTAAAAAATAAGTAACAAATGGCATTAAATATATGGTGGCATGAAAATGTGTGATGTTGGTAAAGCTAAGGTCACAATTTTTAAATCTATGAGCCTTGAAAGTTAATATGGCTTCTGGAAAACACAACTCTTACCTGATTATTCTCTCCACCCCTAGAAAAGTTTTAAACTCCCAGTCTCTGTAATTCCCAAGATTTAGCACCATTTTCCCCTCTGCTCTGTGCTCTTCTCTGGTCAAAATTAAATCTTACTTGTTTTAAATAAAGAAACTTCCCTGGAAACTGTAACATGGATCCATGGTGAATATATAAGACTTTCCATTACTGATAATGAAGAGTGGAATGGTATTCTATTAAAATAAACATTTTGTTTATCTGCAATCAAGAGAAAAGAGCTTCCTGTTTAATATTCTCATTACCAGAGGCTAGATGCTCAGAACTGTGGACTAATAACATATAAAAAATTATAATCAGGTCAGATTTTACTCTACTGAACTTAGACTACTTTTTAAAATCACTGTCGGTCATGTAAAATGTATCCTAGTAATAATGACACTAGATTATCAATGAAAATCTTATATAATAAAAGGCTAATAT
>NW_006367111.1:0-818 GCF_000327345.1 Myotis davidii
TCTAAATTGGAGTGAGAATGCCCTTCTTAGAGGAATCCAAATATATCACCTGGATTATTTTTAGGCTCCTTAAAAATATATGAAATCAGGAACTAGTTCAGATTTACAGAAGAATAGAGGTAATACTATTAATACATCTTTTAACTATAACTAATGTTAACTTTTTGCCATATTTTCCCAGATCTCGTTTTTAAAATAAAGTACATTAGTATTGTGGAACCTGTTTTCTTCTTTTCCATCCCATCTCATTTCTCTCTTGAAGTAATCATCACCCAGAAGTTGGCGTATATTCTTCCCAACCATATTTTTATATTGGTAATATATACACCCACTTATGTTTCAGTTATCAATTGCTATGCAACAATCTCCCCAAAACGTAGTGACTTTTGAAACAGCCATTCATTATTTCTCATGGTTCCGTGGTTGAGGTGGCTCAGTGGAGTGGCTTTCTGCTCCATGTGGTCCATGACTAGCTCACTCAGGTGACTGCATTCAGCTAGGGGCTCAGCGGGGACATCACGATGGCCTCTCATCCCCAGGCCTCTCTCCACGTGGTCTTCCAGTTTCACAGCTTCTCTACCACATGGCAGCTGGCTTTTCAGAGGGAGAAAGCAGAAGCTCCCAGTCCTCTTAAAGGCTTGGTCTGTAATTCGACAGTGTCACATCTGTAACATTCTTGTGGTCTAAGCAAGTCACAAGGCCAACCCACGTTCCAGGGCAGGAGAAAAGAATTTAATGAGAGTAAGGGCAAAAAAACTGTGGCCATCGTTAATCCACCGTAGCCCACCCTCTGGTCATACATTAGTGACAGTCCTCCC
>NW_006367112.1:0-818 GCF_000327345.1 Myotis davidii
ATCTTCATGCATCAGGCCTCTAGTCTTATATAAAGTATTTCTTGCCTATTTAAGTCCACCTGGAACAATTTTTCTTTTAAAGTTCAAGTTGGATACTCATTCAAAGGGAAAAATATTGGATAACTGAAACATGTGGGTGTTAAGGGAGAAGAATGTTTAGCATGTGAACTTTTTTTCAGTCAGTTATTTCTATTACCTGGACTGGAACTTTCTGGGCCAACAGTACTTCCACTTGATACTACAGTAGTAGCTACAAAGGCAAATGAAGAACATTTCATTTCAGATGCATGTCTTATGACTATTTTTCAGAGATCAACAACAAGAGAGAAAGTAAATCAGATGAAAGTCTGGGCCAATGCTGCAGCTCATCCATAGGGTGCCTCTGTGAATTACAATAAACATCCCTTTGGGCAGATGAGGCCTCATGGATTTACACCTTGTTATAGGGACATGGGCTGAATTTTAACCTCTACTCCTCTAATTTAGTAATTAGATTCTAGAGGCTATCCCAGTGGCACCTGTAATAAAAGGGAAGGAGGAGCCTTACAAAGGTTTTCTTGCCCTAAGAAGAGTGTGATATTGACAAGTGTTCCTGTTTCTCTTAAGTAATAGAGAGCAGCTTAACAATTTTTCTTGCACCAAATATTAAGCCACGCATATTGTTCAATGCACTTTCTAATGCTTGCATGTCAAAAAAAACACAAAACGGAAGTAAAAGTCTTAATTTCCTCATACATTTTATTTCTCTAGATCTAGAATCTAATTACTAAATTAGGGAATGTTTGTCTTATAGTCACATGATTTTCTTCCAGTGACTT
>NW_006367113.1:0-818 GCF_000327345.1 Myotis davidii
TTCTTTATTGGTTAAGGTATTACAAATGTGACCCCATGCTTTTTAAAGAGTTGATTTATCAACAATCACAATTTGGGATATTTCACAAGCAAAATGTGTAATTTTACACTGCCTGAAAAATTGGAAGTTTTGGCAATACTGGGTGATGACAGCTGGGGCTTCCGAGTAGCTACTTCTTTTAAACAAAGGAGATAGTCTTGAATCTACCACAGTTTCTGTCATTGCCAAATAATCAAATGACTGTCATGTAAGGACTCTTCGTGAATACAAACGTCCATGGTTGGATTGAGGCAGTGTGGGACAGGGGCTGGCTGCTTCTCCTTCAAAGGAATAGCATTCACATAGTATGCACTTCAATTTCAAGTTCTGTGGCATCATGCTGGCAGCTTGAATTTGACGAGGGTGGAAATATTGATATAATAGAAATCTGTAAATGTTATCAGTCGGTTTCTCCATCCAACCTCAGAGACCAGTGTTAAACATTTACCAGGGCAGCAGTGGACTGAGGTGAAATGAAGAGCAACTGAAATTCACTTCAGTTACATAGTTACCTGACTTATAGAATACAATCATGCCCCTCCCCGCAAATTAACACATACAAATCTACAATGAATCTACCATTCAGCCATACTGAACTATTTGCCATTTCTAAGATGGGACACTTTTTCTCTGTTTCTTTGTAAATATTGTTCCTTATTTCTGCACCTTTTCATCTTGTCTATCTGATCAATGCCTGTCTATCCTCTAAGATTCAACTTAGGTATCCTACCGTCTGCTGCATTACCTCTTTAACTGCCTATGCTATGCTATGCTATGCT
>NW_006367114.1:0-818 GCF_000327345.1 Myotis davidii
TGATTCATAAATTGATAAAAATTGTAGGGCAGAATCAGTGGAGATGGAAAGGAAGGGCAAGTCAGGGGACCAATTGAATACAGTGGATAGAAGTCCTAAAAGAAAGTGGTTAACAACCCCAGAGTTAAAAATAGTTTTCTTCAGCTACTATAATTGGGCCTGGGCTAGTATTTTCCTTTTGTTTTGTTACTGAGATACTCCCCTCAAAGAGTTACCATTTCCTTGTTCTGTCTAAAGATAGTTTCTTGGATTGTATTATTCTGTGAACAATTGCATTCTTATATTGGATCATGTTTATTCAACACTTTCTCTTGATGTTTGACACAAAGTTCCAACAAAATGAGATAAAAATATGCCCATTTGGAGGAAAAGTATTTTTGGCGTTACAAAGATTTCTGTTAATTACAATTTGAAAAAACAATGTTCTTTTTATATAATGTGTTCTTAACAGAATCACTTAATAATGCATTGTGCTAAGACTATATACTATTCTTTGAGATGTCAATGTCGAGTATCATTTGATTCAGATAAAAACTTAAAAATATGCTGCTTTACGCATGCACATGCTCTGACACATACAGTAACCACTCATTAAGATTCAAAAACAAATGTTTTGAAGTACTTCCTGAGTATATGAAACTAATTAGAAAATCCATTACTCTGAATTAATAATTTTTAATAGACTATTTTTACAGCATTTTTAGGTTCACAGCAAAAGCAAGAGAAGGTTACAAAGATTCCCCATATACCCCATGCCTCTCTCTCCAAACACACATAGCTTCCCTCATTATCAACATCTTTCACAGTTATACATTTGT
>NW_006367115.1:0-818 GCF_000327345.1 Myotis davidii
TCTCTCTCATCTAAATATTCATGCATCTTAAAACAGAGCTTTCATTCTTATCCATTTCTTGGTCATTCATCTTTTCCACTTAAATTACTTTTGTAGGACTATAGCTTACAATTGCTTGTGAGAGGAGGCAACCCATGGGCTTGACAGTGAAGTATTTCTACTCACCAGCTCCAAGAACTTAGACAACAGATAATCAAGATTATGTTTTGAAATCGAACTATTTAACTAACATGCAGAGTATAAAGCCACAGATATTTAAAGTAATAAAAATTGGAGTTGGCAGAGCAAACCTGTTTTCTGATGCAACATATTCATAATTTAAAGAAAAAACTATGTCAATCAGAAAGGGTGGGTATGGAGTCTTGTCAGTCTTAAAAGGAAATCAAAGCAAACATCACAGACACTTGTTCAGGCAATACTCTAGGCAGAGCCCATCTTGTAAGGCTGCTATGAATTCTTTGTACAAATATCTTTATAAGCATATAATTATTATGGAGATGAGTACATCAGCTTTTCGAGTTGTAACAATTATACATTCAAATCCCATAGCTAATTTACTTTGTTATTCTGGGTGTCTACTAAAGTCCAATCTGGCATGTTATTTCTGATCTTTTGCCATAAACAATCAGTTAGCTTTCTAGGCATTAGTTAGGATTTTGGGTCTAATTTACTGTGAATCTACTCCCTGAAACTTCACAGCCAAGGCAGAACCATATGAGGACTGAAACCCTTGTCCGGTTCCATCTTGGTGGCCATTATATCATAGGTAGCAGCCTTCTACTTCACTCTGAGGTCAGATTCTTTCCATTAAAAAAAAA
>NW_006367116.1:0-818 GCF_000327345.1 Myotis davidii
CAGCAATTCCATCAACTTCTCTTTCTTTCTCTTGTGAAAATCAAGTAAAATTATATTTAAGTTGCATCTGAAGTGTGACTGTTACGCTTTTATGACAGTGTCTCTGCCCGCCTGTGCCTCACCCCGGCCTCTGTGTTTGCGTGGGAAGTCGTCCGAAATGAAGCTCACCCAACGGTGTTGGCTCTTCCGGCCGCTGGGATTGGGGGTGTTTTTTCCGTCCATCTTTGGGATTTCAGCTTGTTTCACTGAATTCTCTGAGATGCTCAGATGTCACTTTGTATGTTAATATTTTTTCTTAAAAAGAAATACAGCAATGACCTCTTCATCGACAGGTACTGATTGAACAGCTTTTCTCCTGCAGTTTCTCACAGTTACTGTCTGCTGCCACCAGGCGGCGGTGGGCACAGCAGTGTTGTGGGCGGGGCACGTGGTGCCCGGTCTGGGTAAGTCTTTGGGCTCCAGGTTTGTAAGTTCTCGTGGACACCGTGTCTGTTTTGCTAATTGTGTCTGGTGTGTGTATGTGTTCAGTCCCACGCGGCGTTACTTAAAACCGTCAGCGTGTGTTTAGTTTTTTCTGCCTTTTGCTTGGCCCCTTTATCCGTCCTCCACTCTCTCCCTTCATCTGGGTGGTCGTCCCTCTGCCTGATGCAGGTGAGTGTTTCTTCTGCGTGGGGTGAGCGGTGAGAAAGGCTGACGGCCCTTCCTGATCCCAAAGCGCCTTCATTCCTGTTCCCTCCGGAGGTCTTCTGGCCTCGGGCCTCTCGCTCCGTTGAACATAATTGTCCTTCCTGCTGGCTGCTTCTTACATTTTCTCTTTC
>NW_006367117.1:0-818 GCF_000327345.1 Myotis davidii
CCAGGCCTGTTCTCCCTCTGTCTGCCAATGAGGCTCTGGTCTTTTAACTCCTTCATTTGGTCAGATAGTATCTCAGTTTTTCTGGGTTTTCCCTGTTGGAGACTCCATATCCATTCTCAGCCTCTCTATTTTCTTCTCTAAGCTATAGGAAACTGACTTCTATGGCCTATATCACCCAGGATCTTTACCCTCTGTACAGGAGCAACATTAGCTTGGGAAAATGAGAAATCTTGGCAGTTTTATAATGAAAGATTCCACAGGAGATGTTGAATAGAGATTGAGATTCCTCATCCACGAATAAGACAGGAGACACAAGCTAGAGCTTGTGCTTAAGCTACTGATCTTGTTTGGCGATCTTGCCTATCACCTTGAAATATGATACACATTGCTTGAGGCATTAGCCAAAATAGACAAAAATATTTAATAAAAATCCTGTAATGATTCAATCAACACACATATATTGAGGGTCTGTTATGAGTAAGATACTGCTATGCTAGAAATACTACAATAAATGGAATGTAATCCTTATTCTTAAATAACTCATAATCTAGTGGGGGAAACAGACACATGGGTGAGCAGTTGCTACAGTGTGATTAGCTCTCTGTAGAACAAGCACAGTGGACTTTGGCAGTTCTGAGAAGTACCCAACCCATTGAGAAGGAACTTGGGGACTTCCCAGAGGAGGTGGATTTTGGTTGAGATCTTGATTGGGAATTAGCCATATGGAAAATGGGAGAAGAACAATTCAGAAAAGGGAAAGTAAAAAATACCGAATTGTAAAACAAACTGAAGAACTGCAAGAAGTACTTTTGGAATGA
>NW_006367118.1:0-818 GCF_000327345.1 Myotis davidii
ACCTCCACACCATGAAAGCCAAATGGAGGAAGAATCAAATGTGCAGGGTGAAGTGCAAAAGAAGAAAGAGGAGGCAGAGAGATCACTTGGGGGGAACGGATACTGGGGGGCGGGGAGCATCTGTAATACTTTCAGCAATCAAGAGAAATTTTAAAAAAAAAAGATGAGGCAGAGGTCCAAGGAGATTGCTAGCTTGTCCACCCATCGAAGCCACAGGAGCAGAAACAGGAAAGCCAGAGGCCAGGGCTGTTACTACAAATTGTTGGACTGCATGCCTGTCTGGAACTTCTTAATGGACTCAGAACATCCATGCCATCTTATCTCCGAGACCCCCTTTTGAAAGACCCACCTGCTTGCACAAAAACAGTCCGTTTTGGTTCTTTGTGTTGGACCTGTGATGGTGTGGACTAGTTCTGTTCTCCATTGTGGCTGAATGTAACGTGTGCAGTAAGTCCTCTCTGCTGTCTTAGCTGAAGAGAAAAAAGACTCGTTCTCTTTTCTGCTTTCTTCCCTCTGATTCCATTCTCTGGCAGGTGCTCCCTAATAGGTGACAAAGAAGGCCACCCGACAGCTCTGGGTTCCAGGCCTCCCCATTTAGCCACACCTTCCCAGTCATTCCAGCAGAAGCCAGGAGTGCGGAGGGCATTCATATCCAGACCACAGGAGCTGAGGGTGGGGCTCCTCAAGCAAAAACCTGTTCTAGGAAGAAAGGTATGATTACTTGGTTATTCTGGGAACTTTTATTACATAATAAATCACCCCCAAACTTGGTGATGTAAAACATGTGGCCTGGCTGGCGTGGCTCAGTGGTTGAGCAT
>NW_006367119.1:0-818 GCF_000327345.1 Myotis davidii
ACTTGTTTGATAATTTTCTGTTGGATTTATTTACACAGAACTCTGTAGGAAGTGTTGCCAGTACATTTCAACAGTGACATCTACTGGTTGATCAGAGGCAAATTTATTTGTTAAATTTGGTCTGCTTTATTCTCACTATAAAAATCCAGATAAAAGTGTTGTTTCACAGTTTCTGTGTTTAAGACCACATTAAGACTCTGTTAAATACAGCCAGTAAATTGACTTACTTTTTTCTCTTTCAATCATTAGTGGTAAGTCTGCCACTGAAAAGAATTCCAAATCACCAGTACAGCTTGTGTGAGCTATTATTTTAATTGCATAGATAGGGCCTTCATTTCATTATATCCATTATCTTTGTTTGTTTCTATATAATATATTTTTTCAAGCTCTAAAACTGACTATGAAGTTGAATCAGAATAGAGATTTGGGTTAGCCAGCAGCCGTAAAACACAGAAGTCATGTACAGTTTGAGAAGTCCTGAACAAGAAGCTTTCTTTTGTCCTTAGTAATAAGTTAGAATTTGGAAATCTTAATTATTCCTTTTGTTTTAGATTTTGCTTTTAGAATTGCAGCCAGTTAATGAACAACTTAAATGCATGTCACACATCTGCTAATTGTTCAAATGAGATAAATGATAACATCCTAAGTTTTAATAAGTGTGTTCAGTTACAAAGATGCCATGTAAGAGTCAGGGAGCATGGTTCCAGGTTCCTCGCATATGCTCTCTTGCTGGATAGAGGGCTAGTGTGTACCACCTGGTTACTGGGAACTACCTGGTTTCACTTTCATCTAAATCAGTGGTTCTCAATCTTCCTAAT
>NW_006367120.1:0-818 GCF_000327345.1 Myotis davidii
TGAAATCAATAGAAATATATTTTAAAAAATAGTCAGAATGCATGTGTAATGTATGCGCCATGCATATAGCAGTGCCACCCTGACAGTTTCCAATTCCCTCTTCGTCATTTGTATTCTGATACCTGTTTCTGAGCAGGACAAGGAAACAGAGTGAGGCACAGCGTGTGGGTCATTTAGCACAGGAGGGACATGAGTCCTGGGGGCCATGGAGGAAATTGGGACCTGCTACATGACAACAGTGCTCATGCCCTTGAGATGGCTGTTGTGTACACGATGCACGTTTGTTTCTTTGGCATCCTGAGTAAAACACACAAATCTAATTCAAGTGCTTCGTATAGCATTTCTCGAATGGCTGGGGATGCCTGCAGCTGAGATCTGAATGCATGCTCCATCTCAGGCCTTATTCAGTCAGTCAGGGCTGGGCAAGAACAGAAGGAGCCTATGAAACAGGGCTCGCTGAGGAGGTGTCCACACAGATACTTATGGGTGGCTTTCTCCCCAGGATCGCGACAGTGCGGTTCGCGTTAGGATGAAGGCCTTGCGAAATTTCCATTTTAAGACCGTAGAGCGATCTTGCACTATTTGTGAATAGGCTAATCAGTGTTTGCTTGAAATTATATTAGGGATGGATCCAAGTAGTCAATGTATTTGGAATCTAATATTTAGAAGACTTGGTCTCTTCAAAGTTACTCTATAATTGAACTAATATGACTAGAGACTGAATGGAACTGCTTTTATGTGGAAGACATTCTGTAGAATGAAGAATTGTTGTATTAAAAATCCAAGGACCCCTGGCTGGTGTGGCTCACTTGGTTGGA
>NW_006367121.1:0-818 GCF_000327345.1 Myotis davidii
CACAGATGCCGGAGCTGATGGGAGTGTCGCTCTTGCTCGGGCTGCTGGCCCTGATGGCGACGGCGGCGGTAGCGCGGGGGTGGCTACGCGCAGAGGAGGAGACTAGCTGCCGGCCTGCCGGTTAGTGGGGTCGGGGAGGGCAGGGGCAGCCTGCGGCGACCTCACCTCCGACTTCCCCGTGGTCCGACCTCCGGTTCAGGCTCGAGGGGGTGCCGGCTCCCCCTGGGCCTCCGTTTCTCCTCTTGAGGAATGAATGAGCTTCGCTTCTGACCAGAGATGCCGCCTGGCCGGGCTGGTCGCGCCCCTTCGGAAAGACTAGTGAGAACCTGGGCCCCACGCCGCCGCCTACTCGGTGGCCGAGGCCAAGCCACTTGGCCTTTTGAGTCTCTGCTTGTCCCCAGGTTGCTGCGAGATCGCTTCTAAACTCCCAAGCGCTCTACTTGTTCGTTATTTTATGAAAATGGGCGGGGAGGCGAGGGACGGGCCGACATTCGTTTGTAAGCACTCTGACTAGTTCCCTGATTTATTGTGTCCCTACGATCTCAGCAGGCTTTGGGGTCTTTTCCTTTAGGGAGTCCGCTATGGGGCAATGGAGGAGAACATCTTAAAAAATATAAGAGAAAAAGGGTGTCATAGGTTTCCTAGAAGAGGTTAGTACTAGACACAGGAAACCCAGGGGTGGGAGTGGTCAGCCCTGCTGTCTTATTTATTTATTTTTGGTGGGGGGACGTCAAGGAAACCTTCACTGAGAGTAGGGAACACAAGAGATGTGGTCCTAAGGCAAGCACGGGCCAAATAAACAAGGTTTAAGCTTATGT
>NW_006367122.1:0-818 GCF_000327345.1 Myotis davidii
AGAGATTAAAATTAATGCTTTCAACTTTTACTTTCATTTTATTATACTTTTGCTCTTGTTGAGTGGTGTTAAAGTAGTAGGCACAGAAATGTGAGGTGTATTTGGGGATACATTTAATTTGAGTTTACTAAAATGTGTTTGGTGAGGCTTCAGTTATTTGCCTAATTGAGTGGTAGGCTTCCCGGGGCAGGGTTGAGTTCCAGGAACACTCATCACACACATGGACCCATTTGTGTGGCATGGTGACCTTGACAGTAAATTAGCTCTAGAAGTGTCTTCTGTTTAAAATATATTTCAGATGATCAGTGTGCAAGAAAACTAATCGCTCATGTATAAAAGAAAGCTGATAAAAAGTTTTCCCAGTTTGAAAAAACAAAATCCTACATTTTACATGACCTTAGCAATAATGAATTACGAATATGAAAGTGAAAGAAACTTTCTTAAACTATCAGCAATAAAAACAAATTTCCACCAAACTTGTCAAGGGAAAGACTGAATCATTCTGTTATAGCTACAAAAAATAAAGTTGCAAAGTCGTTGAATTAGGAACAGGTGGCCAGAGTATTCAGCTGTAGATGTAGAAAAAATAATTATAAGAAGTTTGTTAAGCAGTTAGCCTAAAGATAATAAGTTTTTCAAATGTGTTTTATGCTATAGTTAGCTTTTGGATAGTTTCTTTTAGAATAGGCAATGTGTTGTGGGTCAAGAAATATTTTGTACTTATTTTGTATTTGTAAATTGTGTCTTTTTGTTTTATTTTGTTTTGTTTTTAAGAAAAACAGGCCTGCAGCCCTAGCCAGTTTGGCTCACTGGATAGA
>NW_006367123.1:0-818 GCF_000327345.1 Myotis davidii
CACACACACACACATACACACACACACACAAGTATTCAGGCTGTGCTCTTGCTTTGTGATACTATATTAACATGAGAACCTCTAGCAGACCTCGCTGTGAATTAATCCATCATCACAGAGGAAATCAGTTAATAAAACCTGTTAAATTGATGTTAGGAAAATACAAGGTAGGCTCTCAGAGAAGAATAATCATAAAAGTAAAATATATAGACATTGTGGGTAGAATAATATCACTATTTATCTTCCTGTCAGCCTTGTTTCATACTTGTGTGCTCCCAGCTATATTCTCAGTAGTTATTATTATTATCACTTAAGTAATTCTATAAAAATAACTATTACTGTTTCAAATCCATGTCTGTTTTTTTCATGTCCTCCTTTATTCCTCCCATGTATAATTATATATTATGAGATATTTTAAATAAACTAAAGTACATCCTAACTATTGCCTACCAAATATCAATGTAAGAGATTATAATATCACATTCAGAAACATACTCTAAATTATCTTTAATTCTACCTAAATTATCTTCTGCTTAGTAGTAGACCACATTGACAAAATTGAATCTATGGGTATGTCATATGATGAGAATGACTCCTAGAATTAATTTAGCCATCAATCCTCCTGCAGTTTTAATTTTGGCAACAAAGATTTAACTAGCTAATTACATTTACTAACTACAACATTTAATTAGTTTTCCAAACAGTAATATGGTAATTTTATACAAAATTTAATTTTTGAATTTCAGTGAGAATTATGAATATTTTACTATCAGAATAAAAATGCTTTATTAAAGTTGTGCCAAAAAAGCTTAGCAATT
>NW_006367124.1:0-818 GCF_000327345.1 Myotis davidii
TTTTGAAACAGAGCTCACTGGTAAAACAGGAGCAAACATGTGTTCCAGAGAAGAAGGTAAGATTATTTCAGAATTTATCCAGTATATAAAAATATGAGAAACAAAATCATAGTGAATTTTCCTTTCTCATTTGAAACATTGCATTTGACCATTTCTATGGTAATGTTGGCCAAGAATTATTTTGGTGTATGCAGATTTGAAAACAACAACACAATGTACATATAGAATGCTAAACACTAGATGTTTTCTGTGTATTATTTACTTTGGACCCACAACACCTCTATTTGGCAGGGCTGTTATTATCCACAGTGCCCAGGTTGAAGCAACAATAACAAACAAAAACAAACAAAAAAGGAAAACAAAAGAAAACTGTGGCTAGGGAGATTTAAATAACTTGTTCAAAGTGATGGTGGATCCATAATAAAAGCTAATTCCTGCGATTTCATTCTTTCTAAAAAGCTTATGTATTTTGCCTGAGGTTTTTTATTTCAGCTATAAATAGGTATATTGTACATACCCATGGAGAATATATAATATAGGCATTGCATTTATATTTGGATTCAACTTATAATTATTTATTCTATTATTTTATGCTGACATTTATTATGCATTTCCTTTAAAATAGAACTGACCACATATAATTGATGAGAAATATGGTGGTTTCTGTTCTCCAGAAGGTAAGAGTCTGCCAAGACCTTGGTTTGTGGAGTCTCAGCTACAAACACTCTTAGATAGCAGCCAACCAGGTCATATGCTATAATGCCTTAGCCTTTCTTCTGGGTGTTAAGTGTCCTATATAATAAAAGGCTAATATGCAA
>NW_006367125.1:0-818 GCF_000327345.1 Myotis davidii
AAAACAAATTCATGAACAAAACATGCAACATTTTTAGTATATGCCCATTGCTTCTTTTTCGTGATATTCATACAACACTTCATTTTTTAAAATCTAATTATCTCATCTGATTATTTAAAAATAGGAATATCTTCTTCAAAGACAATGTTGCACAAAAGTTAAGCCTGAAGATTTTGAACTCAAATAGATTGTCTAGCCTCAAATCCTAATTCTGCTTCATATTAGCTGTATGAATTGGTCAAGTTATTTCACTGTGCTTCATGTGTAGGTGAGGATTTTTTAAAAAAATGTACCTCAATCATGTTCTCAAACTTACATCAACAGTGAACGTAACTGAGCAACTTCTATTTGTTTATTTACCTGTGCAATTAACCAGTCTATCAGTTTGTTGGCCATGACTACAGATTTGTAGGTCCTTAAATGGTAATCTTTATCTCTATAAAGAAAAAAGAAACAAAAACATTAGGGAAGGAGATAAGTGAGTAAAAAACACTTCATTTAATATGTGCATTTACTCAATGCAATCTGAATCAACTGTCCACATTATGTGTCAGTAAGAGACGTTTACAAGGTCTGCACAACACCTGAAAACTCCTTCATCAGCTCATACCCACATAGAAGAAACCCACAATGCTACCAAAACAGGACATTTCTTCTTTCATATTTTCTCATATCCAAATAGATTACTGCTGCTATATTACCTGGTAATAACTTAGCTAGACATAAATTACCTCAGTAATAAGAGAATAATAAAATGGACTTTTTCCCCTTTAAATCAAGATAGATTATACAAAACATCTCAAAAAGTAGAGAAGAAA
>NW_006367126.1:0-818 GCF_000327345.1 Myotis davidii
GTGGAAACAAGTTCACAAACAGGTGGTTGACAGGTAATATGTCTCATAATTTGGCAGCGTGTGAGATTAAACTTTATTGTTTGTATTGTTTAAAATATTAAGTTTACTAGCATTTGCATTTGAGTATATTTTGTTAGAGAGAAAACTTGTTTCCTAAAGCCTTGTTAAAGACCACACTATAAAAAGAGGTAAAGACATTAAAAATTATAGACATTTATTAATGCTACAGTGTATCTTTTGCCATAATTCCCAATTTATAGTATGATAAATCTTTCTGCTTGTATAGTAAATTATTAAGTTAGATTAAGTCTATCCTATTTGAGATTCAGTCTTTACTTCAATGGCTTGTATTTGTTTAAGTAAAACCTGTGAACCCACCGCACAACCCAAGAAACATTTACAGTAGCTATCAACTAACTGTAGTGTTTGTTGGGTTAGAATTACTAGTCTGCTGGTGCTTGGAAATGAGTGAATTCTCTGCTTCTCTCACTCATCCCTCCAACCCCCAGCTCCCTCACACTCTTGAGATAATCCTTAGTAAG
Organism: Myotis davidii; assembly: GCF_000327345.1. NCBI lineage: Eukaryota > Metazoa > Chordata > Mammalia > Chiroptera > Vespertilionidae > Myotis > Myotis davidii. The sequence continues at coordinate 543 of NW_006367126.1, forward strand.
CATGTTTATGTATTCCTGGATTTATTTTACATCCAATGTTATATCTTAAAGAATCATCTATTTTGTTGCAAGGCACTATAGTTATTTGTTTTGATAGTTATGTAATATTTCAATGTATGAGTATACCATAGTTTATTCATTCTTCTGTTGGAGAGAATTGGGCTTGTTGTCAGGTTTTGGCTATTGCTGGCAATACTATTGTGAACATCCTTATACATAATATCCTTGTATACATGGAAAGATCTCTTTTTTTTTTAAACATATTTTTATTGATTT
>NW_006367127.1:0-818 GCF_000327345.1 Myotis davidii
TGCTGGCTGGAGCCCTAAGCTTTGTGACAGTATCTTGACCCTACAAGGCCCTGATTTTGATGTTGATTCCTCTGCTGGTGTGTTAGGGGAGCTCAGCCTTCCTATATTGTTTTCCCTGACTCACAGTTAGAATTGGGCCTCGTAATACAGTATATAATTAACTCGGCTTTAGTTACAGATGAATAAACAACACTTGGAAAGGGCCTGAGGGGCTTATTTTATGATTTGATGGCCCCTGGTTGGAGAAAGTTTGTGTCTGTGTCTTCTGTGCTATTTAATGTTAAAAGTGCTCCTAGCACGCTCCCTTCCAGTCAGTTTGAGTACTTTTCATCCGTTCACTCGTTAAATCCTCAGAGCAAGCCTGGGAGTTCCCCGTTCTCCTTATCCCTGACTATGAGGTAAAGGGTCTGAGCCACAGAGATGTCATAACTTGTTCAAGGTGAGGCAGCTAGTGAGGATCAGTGCTCAGCTGGGCAGAGTGCGTGTTCTAACAGTTCAGCAGTAACCCTTCTCTACTTGTACCTGTAACTGGGATCGTCTCTCCGAGACCCATGACTAGTTCATATGCAAAAGGTTTACACAGTTTAGTAACTAGTGGTTAAGCTTTTGGAGCTCCACTCGTGTGATATCCTACAATTAGATTCTTCCTCAGCAGGTCTGTAGAAACTTACAAGAACTCTTAAGAGCCAGGACACATTTAAAGAATCCAGTTGTAGCTGCTGAACTCTCTGAGGTATATAGGCCTCTAGCTTTGAATCGTTGGTCCCTGTGCAGATCTAAAGGCTTCCTCAGAATGAAAGACTGTTCACTGCACTGAC
>NW_006367128.1:0-818 GCF_000327345.1 Myotis davidii
AAAGATTTTCATTTCTGTGGTGTAGGAATACCAATGAGTACTCAACATGAAAGCTGGTAATGTGATGGGGAAACGCCCAAGTTATCTAGCACAAGCAAATGTAGACCCACAATTCAGCAACATTTCCTCAAAGAAGACTGCATTTTATTCTCCAAGAATTAATAATCCCCACTGAAAGTGAGCTCACAATGAAAAACTAAAAGCACATGAGAAAAAAAATGCCAAGAAGCTGTAGATACAGTATCAGAATTCAAATTTATACAACAATAAGAGATAACTAAAATATGTATGTTTAAAGTTATTACAGAGATGAAGGAAATAAAAATCATAATAAAAGAATGAGACAGAACTAAAATGAACAAGAAAATTGGAAAATGAACCAAAAGACATTTCTAGAGATGAAAACATAATTAAGCTCAATAGAGAAATGGAATAGCATATTAGACATAGCTAAAGGAAGAATTATGAAACAGGAAGCTAGAATTGTGAAGTAAAGAAACAGAACGTGTGAAAGGTTTAGAGACATGGAAGACAGGATGGAAAACTTCAACACATATCTAAAAATAGTCACGGAAAGCAAGAGTAGATAGGAGAAAAGTAGCATTGGAAGATAATATCTTAGAATGTTCCATAATTTATAAAAGTAATGAATACTCAGTTTGATAAAGTACATTGACTCCCAAGCAGAATAAAGATAAAAGAAAAAAAAAATCAGTTCCATAGAAAGAGCTACATTAGAATTAACAGCAGACTTCTCATTAGTGATAATAAAGACCCTCTCCTTCCCTCTCTCCCTTCCACTCTCTCTAAATATCCTC
>NW_006367129.1:0-818 GCF_000327345.1 Myotis davidii
GAGCCATGCCGGCAGGGCAAATGTCTGCTCTTTAAAAGATTTATATTACATTTGGAACAATATTACTCTTAATGTTTAAATTATCATAATATATTTTAAACTTTTTCTTAAATTTGTAACATCTATTGTTAAGCCTTAGATATGAACCTGTCTCACCACAGCATCTTCTGGTGTGTCCAACAGAAAAGAAAATAAGCAGTGAAAAGAGGCGATAATCCCATTTTATTTCCCTCTTGATGACAAAGTGCTGGAATCTTTGATTATTTGAAGATTCTAAATATAGAGCACCGATGACCCAAAAGCTCTCCTCAAATTTCATTTTCCCTAATAGCTTCTGAAATAACACTCCCAGGAGAATCAGCTGTTGGTGTCAACGTGGGGAGTTTATGCAATTTACAGTAGCGTATTGCGTTTTATCACATCGACTCTATCTCACAAGAGTCTATTTATGTCCAGTCTGCTTTGGTCATGATAAATGCATCATTGAGCTACTTAGACTCTGCGTAATATGGAAATAAGCAATGTAATGCATTGGCTAAGTCACTAAAACAGACATCATTGGGTCTCTATTAATTCTAACTAAGATGTGTGACTCTGAACAGCACTTTAATGGGTCCTTCCTTCTATAACAGGAATTTTCCTGATTGTGGAATTGACGCTGATGAATTTTGAATCATGCTTATTAGGTTCCCCTAAGGGTTTTAAATAAAATTCTTCAATAAATGCATCTTGATTGTGCACTCTCATTCGAGATACCTACAATGGCTGCCCCTTCGTTCTTTTTCCTGTTTGGAATATTGAGAAACTAGAATTTATTG
>NW_006367130.1:0-818 GCF_000327345.1 Myotis davidii
ACCTAGACCCAGCTTATTCTGTCTGTTATTTCTCCATCCTTCACCATCCTCACTCAGGCTTATGGAACCCTTGACTGAGCTGGCTCGGCACATACCACTATTACATCTACTTTCTTATTAGCATTTCTTTCCATAAGCTCCTTCCTGTATTTTCCCTGTTTCTTTATAATGCCAATCCCTTCACTTATTGAAATTATCCCATTCTCTCTCTAGTTCTTAATGACATCTATGAATTTCTTTCTTTATTCTCATTTTACTTGTTCTATCAATAGATGATCCTAAAACTTATCATCCAAATGGAGACTTTATTGAGAACTTATTATCACTCATACAAAAACCTAAAGATAGACCCACATTTCTTTGAAAAAAATGCGATAAATGAGCAGCAGCCTGTCACTAAATTAATCACTCCTTCTTGCTTGATATATTCTTTCTACTTGGCTTCCAGGGCAACACCCTCTACCTGATATCCTCCTACTTGACTCATCACTAATGTTCAGCTTACATTGCTGATGCCCCCTCTTCTTCCCTATCTCAGGTCTTTAGTGCCACATGGCTAAATCCTAGACCCTATTTCCTATATTCACCCTTACTCTTGTTGATCATACTCAGTATCATGAATTCTGATACTATAGATAGTCAAATGATCCCCATATATATTTATAACTTTACTACTACCCACCTTTACTTGGGTCACCATTATTTCTGACCTAAATAACTGATCTCAATGAATCTAACCTTATGCTGCCGTGGCCTATGTTCAAACCAGCACTTGGAGTGATCTTTTTAAAAGAGAAATTAGGTCATGTATTCCCTTA
>NW_006367131.1:0-819 GCF_000327345.1 Myotis davidii
CTACTGCAGCCTTACTTTTCTCAAGAGGGATTTACACCCGCGTAAGTGTCAGGATCCTGGTTATTTCCTCCCTGTGTGTGAGACACCCTGGGCTCTTCCGTTTCTCTCACTTCTCTTATCCAATCCATCAGGAGTTCTTGTCCATCTCCCCGCCCCCCGCCCCTCTACCACAGGGTCCCGGCCCTCGCCCAGTCCTCAAATCCAGCCTGGGGTGGCCTCCTCTTCCCCTTGGCCTCCCTTCCAGCCACTCACTTGCAACAAGGCCTGCGCTCCTCACCGCCGCCCGTCAAGCCTGCAGCTGCGTGACTCCTGTGACCTCTCCGCCCCACCCCGCATCACGTGAGCCACAGGGGCTTTGAACATAGTGAGAACCAGGGCTCCCTCTGCCTGGAACCATCTCTCCCCAGCTCTCTGCATGAGCCTCTCCTGCACCCTCCTTTCTCAGGCCTTGGCGACCCTCACCACCCGCCGAGGGTCCTCCTGCATCTTCCTTGCGGATACTGCTCCATTCCTCACAGAGCTTATCACACGTAGGGTTGCTTTATTTTCTCTTTCCTGTCGTGTTCACCTTGCACCTTGCAGAGTGCCGACCCCATGGCGAGGGCTCGGTAAGTACTAGTTTCAGCCATGAACAAAGAATGAGCTGACATGTATGTATGTATGTATTTTTGAGCTGACTTTTAATTGGGCTTGTGTGGGGCATGAAGCCACACTGCCCCCTAGAGGTGCTCTGGGCAACTGGCCTGCCCAGCTCCTGACTGTCTCAGGATGGGGCCCAGACACCCACTTCCATTCACCAGGAGTTGATGGGAGGGAGTC
>NW_006367132.1:0-811 GCF_000327345.1 Myotis davidii
CTCTCTCTCTCTCTCTCTCTCAATTGTCCCCAGCTTTATACTTTCCTGAATCACAAATAATTTATCTCTAAACTCAGATGTTTTTCACTTCTAAAATGTCTTTTAAGTTTGCATCCTGATTTTTCTGTCATGAATAATATTGGCACCAAAAAGTGTAGAAAAATATTGTTGGGAAGGACAGGAAATCCAAGATGGGGTAGAACAATCTGAGAAAACACCTGGCAATTCTAAACATGTTCCAAGTTTCTTGGCCAGGATGAGTCACATCCTGGAGAGTGAAGAACATACATAAATGACTCCTCTATGTGGGATTGCTGAGGAATTGCTTTTAAAAAGCACAAGAGATAAAGCAGAAAAGGAAAAATCAGAGATGAGGACAGGGCTTTTATAGGTGATAGAAGTTCTCAGGTGACACTGTGATTTTGTAGGGACTCAAGCTACAATGTCCCACTGTCTGCCTTGGGGGCAGAGACAATGCCCATGAGAATGTCAGGATAACAACTGGTGAGCTTTCAAAAATAAATGTTTCCTCTCTTTGTCACTGCCAGAGATAATGATAAAAAAAGAAAGTAAAAGATATTTTTCAGTATTGACTACACTGGTATGAATACTAGAACATTTGCGTTTGGACATTTAATTGTTGATCTTTTTGTTGGTGAGGAAGAGGGTCTCTTCTCCAGTTTGACAAAGTATAGCCCACTGTCACCATTATGACACACTCATAATGTTCGCTTATATTAGATCTGGATAAAATTTATGAGCCTATATATTTATGAACATTTATCTTTATTTAAACGATAGCTGTCCTCCT
>NW_006367133.1:0-437 GCF_000327345.1 Myotis davidii
CTTGGGATTTGTTTAACTGACAAGATCTTTTTTTAAAAAAATACCCATCCCCATAGTGTGTCTTTTTCCTCATACTGAGAATGAGATGTGGCTGCACACTCATCTCTGTACCTGTGTGTTTATGTGTAGTCTTGTCAAAGAGGACTTTCAAGATGCCTGTGCAGGGGTGTGTGGAAAGGGCCACCGCTGGGAGTGAGAACACCTGGGTCCCGTGTGGCACGTCACCTTGCTATGCTGGGCCTCAATTTTCTCACTTCTCTAATAAGGGAGTTTGACAGTTGAGGTTGCAAATTCAAATGTCTATAGGAGCCGGGAGGAAACATAAAAGGACTAAGGGCAGCCCCTATTCTGTTCTCCTCTCCCTGTTAATCTTGGGAATGTGGGTCCAGTGTTGCCAGATGTCAAGGGAAGCAAAAAAAAAAAAAAAAAAAAAAAAA
>NW_006367134.1:0-819 GCF_000327345.1 Myotis davidii
AGCATCTTTGTCTTTTATTAGTGTAGATATACCAGTAACAAGTGAAGCCTGCACTGACTGCTTCATTTCTGAGCTGGTCACTCTGACATTGTGCACCCAGGGCCTTTATTTCTGTGCATCGTGTACATTTCAACTCTGTGTCTACGAGGGGATACTCTACCTCCTTCCCTTCTAGGAACAGGTAAACAGAATTATGGGAACTTTAGAAGGGTCTTGAAATTAAAGTTAAGAGTAATATCAATTGCTTTGTCTTAGGATCAAAATGTTTTATTGCCTTTGTTCATTTTCTATTACAGACCTCACATTCCAGTCAGCAAATTAGTGGTTTCAGAATCCTATGACACTTACATCAGTAGAAGTTTCCAAGTAACAAAAGAAATAATAAGTGAATGTAAAAGTAAAGGTAAGTGGTATTATTTTGGACTCCATATTTAAATATGTGACCATTTCTCTATCATGGTTAATAGGCTAGTCAAGATGTTTTAACTTGCTTAATAAATATTTCCAGACTCTTGTGTATGCTTTCATGTTAAATTTGCAGCATTCCCTTGAATACCTGGAATGGTAGGCATTCCATGGGAATACACCAGACTCAGTTTTGATATGAAGTAACTTAGATGTTTCTTGCACTCTGTGAAGGAGGTTCCCCAGCAGTTTCTAGAAGTTCTTTAGCACACCATTGTTTTTCCTATAATGTGACCCAGGTGGGTGAACACCCCCACACAAATATTCCTATGCAAATGCACATCCCATCACTGCTGCCCCCAACCAAGGAGTGTTCTGTTAGACTCAAGTCTGTTTGCTATTGAATTATATAAA
>NW_006367135.1:0-819 GCF_000327345.1 Myotis davidii
AATAAGAGTAATTTGAGGCAGTAAGCTGCTTGCTATTATTCTGCACTATAGGGAATGGAGTCTTAGGTTAGAGAATCTGCCCTAGTCCTTGAACTTGGTGCCAGCAAGATCTGGGGATGCTGAAAACCTTGAATCAGTGCCTGGAAGAAGGGGGAAGGTCTTTTTTTCTTTTAACCACAATGCCAGCAGCGTAAGGAGTGGCATTACTCACACCACACAGTCTTGCTGAGTCTACTATTGCTATAAGTCTCATACCAGAACATGTTCTAAGCATGGAATGTGTGAAGCATATACCACACCACTCTGTTTTGGGAGGAATGAGACATTCTTTTAAAACTTGTCATCTGAGTCCAACAATGTTCCTATTAAATTAGCCACTGGGTTGTGTTGTGTTGTGCGAGTCTTTTGGAATGATAAATAAGAGGCTTCCTTTCCTTCTCTGGAAACACAATTCAACTGGGGAAGAAATTCAGTTTCTTAAAGTTCTCCAGAGTTTAATACCCATACTTAGACTCCTTAGTCTAAATAGAAACAAAGGCAAATCTAGCTCACATATAAGGCAGTTAGAAAAGGAAGCACGTGAAAGGTAGTCTGGGTCTAAAAAATGTACCACAAACACAAAAAAACTATAACTACTTTCATAATTTTATTTTTCAACATATCCGCCTTGGAGAAACACCCTGAGTGTAGGTTGTGGCTGGCAGGTGCTCTTGATTAAGGAAATAAGAACTGATTAGAGATGGACAAGAAAGGTTGAATCAGGAACGAAGTGCTTTTAAGATTGACTCATCTATATATATAAAAGGCTAAGTGTCCATC
>NW_006367136.1:0-819 GCF_000327345.1 Myotis davidii
ACAGAGATTAACAGTGGGGAGTACAAGTGGGCTTGGGGCTGGGGTGGGAGACCTATTCATGTGGAGACTGGAGTTTAAGGGCAAGAAATGTGAACATCTGGAGAGACTGAGGCACTGGGCTCTCTTCCATTAACAAAGTACCCTCTTCGTGGCAAAGTTCTAGCTCTTTACAAGTGCTCTGTGCCACTCATTTGCTTACTCCTCCACAATGCTCTAAATCCCAGCAGGGCTGCCCCTGCATTTCCCAAGCTTCCTGGACAACTGGTTTCTGTTTACATTTCATCAGTAAGGAGCCAAGAAGGGAGATTGGGCGGAAAAGAAAGGGAGAAACCAGGGTATTTCTCCCCTCCTTTGTCTGCTCCAGGAGGTGTCTTGAGTTTCCAGTTTTTGCCCCATTGCACTGGCTTCTGGGTCTTGATAATATGGTGTAGCAATTCCTGCAGTTTTGAGTCTCTCGGTTATGTCATTGTCCTTTGTTTAGCTTCTCAATTTTCCCAACACCTTTATAAATAGTTTCCTGTATTTGCTTATCTCCACTGAACCATCTAGCATGAGCTTCGTTTTCCTGAGAGATCCCTGATTAATATGTGGTCTAAACACTGAAGACACTTTCCTATTACTGAATTAAATCCAGGGACTCCTGACTAGGAAATGAAGATGATACTGAATTTTAGAAAGATTCCATATTATTGTCACTACTAGAGGCTGGGTGCACGAAATTTGTGCACAGGTGTGGTCTCTGGGCCTGGCTGGCAATCAAAGAGTGAGTGTCTGGAATGGAAAAAAAGGTCACAGCTGACCTCTGGGTCCTGGGCAGCA
>NW_006367137.1:0-819 GCF_000327345.1 Myotis davidii
CCAGTCAGGGCAAGGTCAGACATATTTTAATACACAATTCTTAAGTTATTTTCTGCGACCATTAGCATTATCATAGTTGCTATATAACATGAGATTGACCCATTTTCTTCTGGAAAAATCTCTTAATATTAAAAAAATCTGAGTTGTCTCATAATATTTATTTCACCAACCACTCCTATCCCTTGTCGTTAAATCCAGGGTTCCAAGTTAAATTTTTTTAAGTTACCTCTTAAGCCTGGTGGCCTTATTGAAAATGCCTAATCCACAGTCAGCTTCACACACATAGAATTAATCTTCATTTATGTTTTCATGTATCCTAAAGTTTACTGTTGGATAGCCATTGAATCCTCTTTATCAGCTACAGTATTAAATTCTATTACTTAAAATATGTCTATTATAGAGTCAGATTGTTTCTGAACAAAGGTGAATAAGAATATAATGCTCACTATGATGGTATGGGTATAAAACACTTCTGTAACCTTTGGTATCTTAAGGTATTTTCATTTCCCCTGGGTCTAAAAGAAACCAAAATGGCATGTGCTGTCAGAGTATTTAGGCAGGAACTGACTCTGAAAGTCTTAGTTTACTAAGTTACTAAGAGTTTAGAAACCATGAAAGGTTGGATATCTTTGAAATATTTTCCTACCTGTGTTTCCAATAAGGTGTAAATAAAGCTAGATGGAATTTTTAAGGAATTGTCACTTTTAAAATAAAAGAGTAGTTTTCAGACTCAGAAAAAAATAATAGGGAAATAAATACCTTGCTTTGATCCAAAAAGGACTCAAATTGCTTCCTGATGATCAAGTGAATTATTTTTGC
>NW_006367138.1:0-819 GCF_000327345.1 Myotis davidii
ACAGAATTCATGGATGGAACAACCGGTGGATGTATGTAGAAAAACTCCAGAGCATGTCCTTGGAAGGGCTGCAGTAGCAGTTCCTCAAGGCCTTACACTTTTGAAACAGCTTAGCAATTTCTAATGATGTAAGAAGATATTTCCTCCCATATATCTAAAAGAAATAAACATATATGTCCTCACAGTCTTGTCTTGAACATCCATAGCAGCCTGATCTTCATCAGGCTATGAAAACCTGAAAAAGACACAATGTCCATCAACAAGTAAGCAAATATACAGCTTTCTGGTTGGCTCAGATGGTTGGAGCATCACCCTGTGCACCAAGAGGTTTTGGGTCAAATTCCCAGCCAGGGAAGCTACTCAGGCTGTGGGTTCAATCCCTGGCTAGAACATTGCAGGAAGCAGCTGATCGATGTTTCTCACCTCTCTCTCTCATGAAATATGACATTGTGATGAAAAGGAGTGAGATGCTGAGATATACAACAAAATGAACCACACAAAGAATTTATGCTGAGCAAATGAAGACCAATACAAAGAAACACAAATTTAATAGTAATTTCATTTGTACTAAACTCTAGGAAGACTAATCTGAGATATAGGAAGCGATAGAACATCAGTGATTACCTAGGACTAGTGGTAAAATGTGGGGATTGACTGGGATGGAGAATAAAGAAACTTTTGGAGATGATGGAAATATTCTCTATTTTGGTTTTGATGGTGGTAACAAAATTTGTCAAAATTCATCAAAAGCTTCAGTTATAATGGGTTCATTTTACTCTATAAATTATACCTCTAAAATTAAATTTCAAATTCCAAAGT
>NW_006367139.1:0-819 GCF_000327345.1 Myotis davidii
AGAGGAGCTCTTATCTTGCAGACGCCAGCTGTCTGCCTCAAGCTGTGAGAAAAGGCTTATAACAATGTATATTTCAGAAACATGTCTGAGCAGAAGAGATTAGGGGTAGTTCATCCTAACAATATATAGGCAGCCTCCTTTTTCAGTGTGGAATATTTAGCAAATACCTCTCCATGTTGATAAGCATCGTCTTGTAGTCATAGGTTTAGATTTTAATGAATTTTGCAAAGCTGAATTGAGTATAATCATCTAGTATTTGGAGGCACTTCTTTAGAAAATATATTTAGGTTTAAGTGCCATTTTAATGATCACAAAAAAACAAATTTTAATGATGACACTAAAGGTTGCTCCCAGGAACCTGGAGCACCAAGTCAGCATTTAATAAGTTTTAGAAATCTTATATATAACAAGAACCATCAAGCTTTCTTTGATTGAAAGAAATTCCTAGTAGTTCATCTCTTAGGAATTTACCCTAAAAGGGAAAACACAATTGTGCACAAAGGTGTCCATGGTGGCATCATTTTCATTATAGAAAGAGACAAAGTAATGGAAATGGTCTAAATGTTGGACACATGAAGGATATGCTGAACAAATTGTAGTCCATTTACACAATAGAGTATTTATTATGCAGTCATTATAAGCAGTTCTGGAGACCAGGTAGAAACAGACAAATGTTCATGAAAAATGGAGAGAAAATTGAGATCACAACATGGAACTATATGTACACATAAAAGGCAATGGACAAAAAGTAAAAATAGTGGTGGCAGGAAAGTGGATGATCATTTTTAAAGTTGTAAAATTTGAAATTTTTCTATATTT
>NW_006367140.1:0-820 GCF_000327345.1 Myotis davidii
CACACACACACACACACACACAATGAATAGTTTTAGAAGAGGCATTTTAAAGGTTAAATAACATAATCAAAGCATTGCATAGCAGGGGCAGAAAGGAAGGCAGAAAGTTAAGTTTGTGTTCTAAAAAGATTGTGCTGAGCTTGTGAGACCTTTGAACAAAATAAGCAAACATTTTCCAATTGTAGTTAATTTGAAGAGTTAAAATTTAAACAAAGCTAAAAGTGAAGACACATATCTCTGCCAAGTTCCATTAAAAGGCTTTAGGGCAGGGTTTGAGTTTAAATTCTAGGGTGATTATTTTCACAGAGCACATATGCACAATAGCAGTAGAGGACATTGTATGATATTTTACCCAGGTCTTTCAAAACTCTGTCCCACAGACAAACACCTTGTTCCTCCAGGTCTTGGTCAATTGACAAAATTCATGCCTAAGATACTGTCCCATAGAGTTGCTGTGAGGATTGAAGAACTTGTAAACCATTTTTTAAAATTGAAAATCTTTTATAACTGTAAGCTATAGTTATTTTTATATGTATATTTTTTACGCTTATATTATTCTTTGCTAGTTTATAGAAGACTCTTATTCTGTGTTTGACTAAATGAAATATTTAAAAAAATTGAATTCATGAGCCAGCTTTCTGTTCAGTAGCTAGACTTCCAAAACTAATCAGATAATTTTTATTTTTGTATTGTTTTGACAGAGAGAGAGAAAGAGAGAGGGAAAGAAGCATCTATGTGAGGGAGAAACATCAATCTGCTGCCTTCATACCCATCTTGATGGGGGATTGAATGCACAACCTGGATGTGTTGTGATCAGGAG
>NW_006367141.1:0-819 GCF_000327345.1 Myotis davidii
TCAACAGCAAAAGGCTGTGAACCTTCTTCACTTTTGCCTCTGGTTACATTGTGACACTAACTATCTGTTTGGGTTGATTGATGTGGACATAGAAAATCAACAGAAGCTCATTGATTCAGTCCTCAGTTCCTTGGCGAAAGCTTCATTGGGCCTAGCTTGGGTCACCTATGCACACATCTCCCTGACTCACCTGAGTTATCAGGCTGTGGGGTTGGAGAATTTCTGAAGTCAGTTAGGTAGACAACCCAAAACATCTATTCTCTCCAGTCCCTAAAATCTAAATTCTGAGGATTCTGCCATCCAGAAAGCTCAACTCTCTCCTTTGCATCCCCGCAGCCTTGGCAAGCAGGTGGTTAAGACCCCTGCGTCTACAGTCAGAAGGCCTGGATTAGAATCCCAGCTCCAGCATCACCCTACTCATGGATCTTAAGCAAGTTACTCTTCCTCCACAGGCCTCACCTCAGTTTCCTCTTCTGTAATGTGGGAGAAATACACTTTTTGTTTTGGGATGTGAAGGGGGTTAAAGGAGCTAATATATGTGACCCCTTTAAGCACGCCCAAATGCTCAGAACTGCCTGGGAAATATAAGGGCTGAATTACATATTAGCTAGTAGCTATGACATTATTATAACTGTGGCATTTGTCATAACAATAATAATAATCACTGTCATTTCTCTAGTTCAGAGCATCATCATGTTCCTATACACAGGTTCCTGATGTCTCTTGGTTCACAGTAATATTTCTCACAGCACATCTAGGCCAAAGAAACACCTAATTTTTTTGTTAATGTTATTATATCCTAACAATTTATTGAGTGTT
>NW_006367142.1:0-819 GCF_000327345.1 Myotis davidii
GGGCAGGGCCCAGGGACCGGGCTCCAGGCTCATGGATGTTCTAGGGAAGAGTCTCCCCACAACCCTGAGAAGTGACCGGGAACCCCGGGCCCCAGCCTTGGTCTGACCGTCTCAGGGTGACCGGATCTCAGACCCCTGGAGCCCAAGGTCCCAGGTCCCAGCCAGTGGGAGCAGCAGCGTCACCGAGTCGTGGGGCCCAGAGGCCGGGGCTGCTTTGTAAGGACAGCCCAGCGGGTGCACAGGCCGGGAATCGAGGGCCCACAGGACCCGGGGTCACGGCTGTGGAGCAGCAGGTGCTGGGGCTGAAGCTGGGGATCTGCGTGTTCGGGAGCCTGGACACTGGGCCCAGCTCCGAGAAGCAGGGTCACGGGGTCACAGGCTCGGACCATGGCGACCTGTGGCGTTAGTGTCTGGGAATCGTGGCAGCAGAGCCGTGGACCCGGCTGGGCTCCATCAGTGTGGCCCTGGGAACCTCGGGGCCCAGACTCGGCCCAGCTGTGGCCTCCAGCGAGGGAGGGCCTTAGCCGGGGTCCCGGGGCTGGGAGAGCGGGACTCACCGATGTAGCGGTCGCTCTCCTCACTCTGGCCCCCGATGGCCACGCGGCCACAGCCCAGCAGGCCCCGGAGCCGCTGGAAATGCTTCTCACTGATGATGCGGCCCAGGTCTGGGGAGGCCCTGGGGTCCTCGCCATAGAAGCGGGTGATGGCGCTCTGCAGGGCGGGCACCAGCCGCTCCTGCATTTCGGGGCTGCACAGGACGTAGTCGGGGGCCACGCAGGTCTGGCCAGCGTTGAAATAGCGGAAAAAGGCCACTCGGTT
>NW_006367143.1:0-819 GCF_000327345.1 Myotis davidii
TCCCTTCCTCTCTGAAATCAATAAAGATATATAGAAAATTATATATACTAGTATATAAAGGAGGAGGGGGCTGATCATCCACTCAATCACAGAATCATGGCAAGATTTGCACTGATTTTAAAGTCAATGGAACTGGATTGGAAATCCCAATGAAGAACCCATTTTCTGATGACAGTAAATTTATTGCTTTAAAATGTTTTTGAAAGATCCTGTCTGCTTTCCTTTTTTGAATTCTAATTAAATAACCAAAATAAAAGGCAGACATTTTTTCACCTCATGGCTAAGTATTTAAGGCAGCAGTGGACTCATCTCTTTTTTATACTTAAATCTATCTTCTCTTCTTGAACCATTGAAAGACAAAAATGCTTTTGGGAAAGAAAACACAAAAACAAAACAAAGAGAATGAACTTGGTGGGAAGGTGATTGAAATTGGCACATTGCTTACTGGGAATCACAGTTCCTATAATGCAAGGTAGACTTGGCAGAAAGAGTCCCCAAATGCAGGCCATTCTGAGAATTGAAGTTACTCATATACTTATTTATTTTATCCTAATGCAGCATGGTTCCTGGAAGGCCCCGTGTTAATCCAACACAGATGCCAAAGAAGAAAGTCTTTGGGATACACAGAATTGGCTGAGTCAGCAATTTCCCAAGTACATATGTTCTAAATAACCACCATACATAGTACCTGTAAATATTGCACAAAAGCAATCAATTATAATGCAAAATTCTGTGCTCAAGTGACTAAAAAAATAGGTTAATTTTAAAAAGAAGTATTTTTAACTCAAGATTTCTTAATTTGTATTACACTAATGTTTG
>NW_006367144.1:0-819 GCF_000327345.1 Myotis davidii
AGCTAGAAATGAGTAAGTTTAGTGAGGAAGGCATGTCAAAAGTGGAGACAGGCTGAAAGCTAGGCCTCTTGTTCCAGTTGCGCAAGTTGTGAATATAAATGAAAAGTTCTTGAAGGAAACGGAAAGTGCCACTCCATTGAACACATGAATAATCCGAAAGCGATACAGCCTGATTGCTGAAATGGAGAAGTTTAGTGGACTGGACAAAAGATCAAACCAGCTACCACATTCCCTTACACCAAGAGAGGCGAGGACGCTGTAAAAGAAGAGCCTGAAGCTAGTAGAGGTCAGTTCATGAGGTGTAAACTGTCATCACAACGAAAGAGCAGTGCTGATGCAGAAGCTGCAGAAAGTTATGTAGAAAATCTAGCTGAGACTATTACTGAAGATGGCCACACTAACCAACAGTAAACCTTCTACAGCTTTCATAGCTAGAGAAGTCAATACCTGTCTTCACAGCATCAAATGGCAGACTGACTCTCTGGTTAGGGGCTAATGCCCTGGCGACTTTAAGCTGAAGCCAGTGCTCATATACCATGCCATAAATCCTATGGTTGTTAAGAATCATGTTAAATCTTCCCTGACTGTGCTTTACAAATGGAACAACAAAGCCTGGAAAGAGAGCACATCTGTTTACGACATGGTTTACTGAATATTTTAAGTCTACTATCAAAACCTACTACTCAGAAAAAAAGATTTCTTCTAAAATATTACTGCTCATTGACAATATATCTGGTGACCCAAGAGCTCTGATGAAGATGTACAGTGAGATTGATATTGTTTTCTTGCCTGCTAACACAACATCCATTCTGCAGCCCA
>NW_006367145.1:0-819 GCF_000327345.1 Myotis davidii
TCTCTTCTCTCTCACACACACACACACACACACCAGAGAGAAGTGACTGAATGGGACACTCTTCAAATTTCTACACATCCACCTACCAAACATACGTACCTGCAATGTCTTCACCATTTCTCTCCTACTTATTTCCAATGCACAGAGTAGAGCCACCCCTTCTGCCTAAGGCCAATCACTTTTCTTGTGCTCTCAATCCCCTCCTTCTTGCCCTCTCAGGGATACGGGTGCTCCCATTGTGTTATAATAAAGACAAAGTTCTTTAACAAATCTTGAAACTACCATAGATTCAAAACCCTGCCTATCCCACCATCATCATTTCAGCTAATCTACTCCTCATTCTCCATTCTCTCTAGACAGCAATTTCCATGAGGGAAGTGCCATACTATTTTGTTCTCCATTTTATTCTCAGGACATACCAAAATACCTGACAGCTGGGTGATGCCAAATAAATAATGACTGATTAATTATTAACTAAGTAACATGCTTAAGGCTCTTAGTACAATAGAAAGAAAAGACCATATCAAGGACCTAGAAATTTTTCTTGCAGAATCCAGCGTGGTCTCATCATTACTATATCAGGGTTGAGTTGAGGTGACTATGGACGAAGAAAAAGAAAAGACAATGATATGCTCCCTGCCAATGCATTTCCACAACCCCCCGATCACTAACCCAGACTAACTGGTGTTCTAAAACACCACCATAAAGATAAAGAGGATGAGGGAGAGGAAGAAGGAGAGGTGGATATGGAGAAAAGAAGGAGAAGAAGACTTTTAAAGCTTTTTAAAATTCAAATCTTCTTATTAGAAATTTTTTAGA
>NW_006367146.1:0-819 GCF_000327345.1 Myotis davidii
GAAAGACACTATTTGCACAACAAATTTGAATCTAGATTCTATTATTTAAATTTCAATTTCTTCACATGTAAAGCTGGAGGTGATAAAACCTACCTTGAAGAGATATTATGAGTTTTAAATGTGATAATATATGGCAAGCTCCTAATACAGAGTTTGGCACAAAATAGTAATGACCATTTATTTGGTGCTACCTGTCAGACATTGACCTGGCACTGTACAGGTATCTCATTTAGTCTTCACAACTCTCTGAAGTTAGGTATTATTATGACTATTTTCAAAGTAGAGAACAGGCTCAGAGAAGTTATGAAACTTGCTCAAGTTTTCACAGGTCATCTGTGGCTGAGCCAGTTCTAGTCTCAAATTAACATTAGTGATTACTGTACCACTTATGACATCTTAATTTCAAACATCCCACTCTTCAAGTTCATTTCTATCCTCTAGCACACTTTCTCAATATTTTTATTTCAATGATTTTCTGAACTCATTGAGAGCACCAATCTCCAGTGATCTTAACAGTTCTTATGAATCACCACTACCCTCATATTCTCATTTCCAACCTATATTGTGTGGCCCTGCACTAGTACCAGCCTTAGAAAGCACTCCTAACCTCATTGCTTTTTTTCTCTCTGCCTGGAAAAAGCTAAACCTAGTTAATTCCAACTTTTCATTTACTCCATCCACTCTTGTAACCAAGAAGCTATTTATCCTGGAGGTAAGTGCAGACAGTAGAGACTAACTCACTTTCAAATTTATGACCACAAATCTTGGCGATTGATTTTCCCCACTTTGGCATGGCATCTATCAGCAAAGGTGTTAGCT
>NW_006367147.1:0-819 GCF_000327345.1 Myotis davidii
CAAATTCATATGTTGAAATATAAGCCCCAATGTGATGGCTTGGGAGGTGGGGCCTTTGGGAAGTAATGAGATCACTAGGGTGGAGCCCTTATGAAAGGGGTCATAAGAAGAGGGCAAAGGAGTTAGCTTGCTGTCTTTTCACCACATGAAAAAACAACCAGAAATTAGCCACTGGCAACCTGGAAGAGGGCTCCAACCAGGACCCCACCATGCGGGCACCACAATCTGGGACTTCTAGATCTCAGCACTGTGAGAAATAAATTTCTGTTGTTGATAAGCTGCCCAGTTTATGATACGTATTTTGTTACAGCTGCTCGTGCTGATTAAGACAGTTCTCTATTATCGCATAACAAATTGCCACAAACTTAGCAGCTTAAAACAACACATTAATTATCTCTTAGTTTCTGTAGGTTGGTAGTTTGGGCACAGCTTCCCTGGATCCTCTGCTTAGGGTCTCACAAGGCTGTAAATCAAGGTGTCAGCTGGGCTGGTCTCTTGGAAGCCAGATGGAGAAGAGTCTGAATCCAAGCTCACTCAGGTTTTGGCAGAATTCATTCCCTTGAGACTACAGGCATACCTCAGAGATATTGTGGTTCGGTTCCAGACCAATGCTATAAAGTAGGTTGTAATCTTTTTTTTCTTTTTTTTGCTGGCGGATGGTCTTGCCTTCAATTTGTAAAGAAAAGCAACATCTGTGAAAAGCAATAAAGCAAAGCACAATAAAACGAGGTATGTCTATATAGGACTGAAGGCTGTTGGCTGGAAGCTACGCTCAGCTTGTAGATGCTGTCCTCAGCTCCTTGCCTGGTGGGCCTCCCC
>NW_006367148.1:0-819 GCF_000327345.1 Myotis davidii
GTTACTATTTCTCAGTGTGGTGGATGTTCATGGAAGATCATGCATGTGAAGTGCTTTAACACAGTACCAGGCACATGCTGTATGCTCGGTCAGGAAACAGCTCCTGTTGCCCTGTCCCTGTTTCATAGGGGTTTTTGGTAATAGATATTAGTAATATTCCAGTTGAGATTATATATGAGTGTGCTGTATAGTAAGAGGTGACAAGTTTAAATGATTTATTTGAATTAGAATTTCATTACTTACAATCTTGATCAAAATAAACTAATGTAAATATTGAAGATTTTGGTATTTTATCTTCTAAAATATCTATTAACACTGAGCATAAAGATTATTTTATAATTTTTTTCTTTGGCCTGATGCAGCATTGTTATTTAAAATTATATTCTCATGTATACTAAACATTACATAGTGCTGGGCATGAGTAAGGCATAGTACTTGGTGAAATGTTTAAATATTTTAAAATATTATAATGTAGAAATTCATATTTTGCTGAGGAAACCAGATTGCATATTGTTGACAGTGGAAGGTCAAATATAAATGAAGAGTAGGATATAAACTTTAAAATAAGGATGTGAGCAGCACTCAGACACCTTCTCATTTAGTCCAGCGCTCTGTGCGACCTGAGTGTCGTCCGGTTACCATTAGTTTTCAAGATAACATCGATATAGAAATGATTTTAAATTGATGCTTGTGATAAGAATTTAGTTGTCTGTTAAGAATTTAAAGATCCTGAACTTTGACCCTAGAAGACACTAGATAGATGGTGCTGGTGTCTGTTTCTGTACACACTGCATGCGTATACCTGTGCGCATGCACACA
>NW_006367149.1:0-819 GCF_000327345.1 Myotis davidii
TTTTTAGGACAAAATGGCTATATATTTGGAAAGAGAAGTATTAGGAATAGAATTAAATATTTTTAAAAAATTCAAAAAAGACATGGATATGTTAACATTAACTTTTTTTAAAAAAAGTTCAGTCTAGGGATCCATATGTCCAGCCACATAAGCATAGAATACAAAACCTTCCCCCATATATACGGGCTCCTTTGTAACAGCACACTCCTTGGCATTACTGCTGGGAGATTCCCATTCCTGCATAGGAAAGAACAGAGTATAGCTTCTCTGTATTGCATGGAATGAATAGAAAGCACAGTGGGGACACCTCTCCTAATAAGGCAGCTAAGACACAGTTTGAAAGACTGCCTCTCACGTTCAGAAGTTCAAGTTCTTTCCTGATAACCTGATGTATACAAGTCAGGGTGCCATAGGTTCCAGCCTGTTCTGATTTGAACCTCATGAGACTCACATTGTAAATTTAGAGTCACCTTGTGATCCAAAGAAAAATAAAATAATTTTAGTAAAGGAGAATATTAAGAATGATTAGGTCAATCTAAAGTTCCTTTGAAATTTGTTACCCATAGGTGGGTATAGCTTTTATAACTTCTTAATATAAATTAGGCAATATATTGCAATTAAGTTTGAGATTTTGAGCAATAATATTATTTTAAAAAGTAATTTTAAAATATAAGATATAAAGTAATCAATGTTTTATTAGGATGCCTGCCTTTTCACTTATTTATTCAAAAAAGCCCATTTTAAGTTCTGGATATGAATCTTTTATTATATATAAAAACTAGGAGCCCAGCGCGTGAAATCGCCTGACGCTGCTCACCC
>NW_006367150.1:0-819 GCF_000327345.1 Myotis davidii
ATTAAAATACATTTCATTTTTTAAATTGAGCTATCAGCTGTTATAGTGTGTATACTTTTTGGGGATACCTTGTATTATTTGGCAGCTACCCACATAGTGTTTTACTGCACCGCTACCACCATAGTTCAAAGGCCATCTTCCCTTGGATTATACTAATGGTATCCTAACGCCTCCTCTCCTAACTCTTGTCCCTCCATCATGCATTATTCACACACGTCAATGAATAGGATGCTCATGCTATTCTGCCCCTAACTGAGCTATAGTCATACTAGTTTTTTGTCACCCTCCTCCCGCCCAATGATCTTCGCACTGTTGATACTCTTGCCTCAGATCTTCAGTCAGTTCTCAGCTCAAGTATCACTTCTCTAAAATGCTGGTCTAAACTGGCACTGCGTCCATCACTCACCCCCACCACATTGTCACGTTTTATCAAATGAGTTAACGCTGCAAAGTGCATGGAAAGAAATGAGTAAATATCAGTGTTGTCATTCTCTGAATTGTCTAGTTTATTTAACTATTTGGTTGTCTCCCTCCCACTGCCTCTCACTCTGTAAGAGGGAGAAACCTTGGCTCTCGAATCCCTGCTGTATCATGAGCATCTAGAAGAGAAGTCATGGTGGGCGTGCACTCACGTGGTAGTTGTTGAAAGAATGCATAGATATCCACTATTGTGTCTGATAGATTAAAGTCCTTAAGAGATTGAAGACTCTAGGAATGTTCACACTTCATCCTATATAATAAAGACCTAATATGCAAATCTACCAAACAGTGGAACAGCTGGCAGAACAACCAGTCGCTATGATGCTCATTGACCACCAG
>NW_006367151.1:0-819 GCF_000327345.1 Myotis davidii
AGCATGGAATTCTGAAATTATTTTTATCACATGTTCAGGGAGTACAGAAGAGGAAAATGGGACATGGATAATTCATGGCATGTGGGAGCATGATAGTTACTCACTGGTGGATGAAATATAGATGAAAGATAGAGCTTTGGGAGAAGAAGATATATTTAGTGGTATGGTAATGATAACAAATTAAAAATTATGGAGTCCTCTGGCTTCTTTTTATGATGCTAAGGAGAGTAAACAGGGAAAAGGAGTAGTTAAAAACTGTGAACATACAATTAAGAACATATGTGGACAAATAAAAAGCCATCTGTTGCAGACTTGCAATCAAGGAGGCGCCCATTACCTGCATTTTTAAGGCAAATATGTCTGACGAAGATCTAGCCCTAAACCTTATCCCCATTTCCCAGTAAGAGATATAGCCCTTCAGTGCATAAAGCCCTTTCACTTGCCTAACAAACTAAGGTTGAGTAACCTCAGGACACACCTTTACCACTTCTTACAGCCTGTATGTAAAGGTACACACAGGGAGTACAGAGAAAGAGTTCAAGACCTTGCCAATCTGTGTTGGCACATATTGGGGAGTAGATGCTAATGTCCATCAGACTAAGTTCATTTGCATTAGTGGACTCACTCGAGATTTTAGATTTCATGTATTGTCTCAGGCCCTTGGAAGAGGCATTAGTAGTCTATGAACTATATTAATTGAAGCCTGAACTCAATGATGACTATAGGTAATGAGGTAGAAATGTTTGAGTTTACCTAACATACTGTAGAAGAAAGAATTTAAAGGTTTAGGTCAGTGGTCGGCAAACTGTGGCTCACGAG
>NW_006367152.1:0-819 GCF_000327345.1 Myotis davidii
CTCACTTCCTGTTGTGAAATCGCTGCATGTTGTCATTTGAAAATGTAGTGGTGATCTGTTTAAAATGGGTTTTTTAAAGTTCAAAAAGAACTACTAAATTATGTCTATATCTTTATATTTCTTTACTTTTTGATTAAATAGTTCATTGCTTCCAGTTTAACTGAATATCACATATTTGTTATTAAAAAAAGAAACTATTTTTGTAGAAAAATTATTGTTTTAAATGCATGTAAGAAGTTTCTTCTTGCAGTTATATGCATATATAACTCCTCAAATATACATATCTGGTCATTTAGAAGAGGGCTTATAAGAAATAAAAGTACCAAAGATCATTTGGTCTAGGAAGATTAATTTGGTGGCAGTTTTCAGGCAAAGGGACATTTGAGGTCCAAGGGTGGCCTAAATAAATAACGTTCTTCTTCACCACATTAATTTATTCTAAAAGCTAGCTGGAGAATGTGGCTTAGCTTAAAATGAAAACAGTTTTCTAATGTTAAATTTCAGAATCAGTTTAGTGCTCCCAGTTATAACAGCATTTGACTTAAAGAAGTGTTGCCATATGAGAGCAGAAGAGAATGCATCCATTTTGCAGGAAGGCCAACAACCTAGAGTGAAACAGAAGCTGAGTGACTTGCTCTATTTATTTATTCAAATGTATAAATTGAATGTATCCAGTAGAGGAATGAGTAAGGAGACAAAGAGAAGCAAGGAGTGATATAGCTAGTAAAACTTCTTCTACATAGATGAAATTAAGTAGTCCTTTAAGAGTAGCTTTGCCAACTCAAACATATCAACATCTATCTCCATCCACCCACTACT
>NW_006367153.1:0-819 GCF_000327345.1 Myotis davidii
TTTTTCAAATACCAGATAAAACTGAAGAAACTCAGCATGAATGGCATTTTAAAATGTTTACTAATTGTTCCATAATGAAAAAGTAATTATTATTACTTTTAAAATAATAACACAAAGTTCATCTTTCCTGTAAGTATAATCTTTAAGGTTCCTTATTTTAAATGAATATACATACTGATTTATCATTTTAAAAGTAATTATTTTGACACATATTTTACATGTATATGTCTGATAGTATGAATACAATCTCTCCTCTTCACTAACCTTTAAGTACAAGGATGGCAAGGATTGTATCTATTTATACTTACCACTGGCTCTCTGGAACTTATTTCAGGTACTTTCTGGATTTCTGGTATTTATTCCTACTACTTCATCCTAAAATGTAGGAAGCACTCATTTTAAAATTAAAAGCAACCACCTAGAGATTAAAGAGAGTATAAAAGGAATAAATGGTTATGGAAAAAGAAAAGAAAAGAAAAAAATTAACCATTAAAGAATGTATTACTGCAGAATCTTTACACAAGCAGATTGCTGGTAGATATTTTCCCATTAATTTAAAGGTCCTGTTGCATTCATTTCATCATTTGAATACAGGTGAAATTCTAGGAATACACTATATCTGAAGTTGTTAGTTAATAAGGACAAGACATTCAACTATTTCTTCTCTAAGTAATAGCCTTTATTTCAAAGATTCATTTATATCAGCTGAAGCGAGCTACTAGAAGCCTGGTCAAGGATATGACAGTTTGTTTTAATTAATGAAGTTCAAAACCATTAGATGTGGCAGGTCTCAACATTTCAAAAAGAAAATAAATTGGG
>NW_006367154.1:0-819 GCF_000327345.1 Myotis davidii
TTATGAAATGATTATATCTCCCACAGTGAACCTGTGCTAAATAAATTACTGGCAAAGACAACTCGGTCTCTGAGTATAATGTTTACTGCCTCCCCAACACAGAAACAGAACACCAATCATTCCAGCTATTAAACTATTGGAGCTAAAATCCTTCCATCTTTGGCTGGCAGGAACCTATGTAGCTTGCTTCCTCACCCTTCCCTACATTCTCAGTAGCCTTTGTACAGTTGGCCTGTTTTCTGGTGGGACAAGACCCACATTTGTTTCACACACTTTCTACCTCAGACCTGAATCAGTCACATCTCCAAGATGTCTGCTGACTTAATGGTGGTCATTTTTTTCTAGCCATTTTCAGAGGACAGACCTACTAAATATGTGTGTTTTTTATCTCCAGAGAGTTCAAACTGCTACCTACAAATCAAATTCAGAATGATTGTGATTTTTACTTAAACCTGTCTGTCTTACAGCCATTTTCCATTTCTCATACACAAAATACCCTGGATCTCAATGACATGAACATAATTCCTCATTTGTCCCCTCATGATAAACTTTGAGATTGTTTCCAGGCTTTTGCTGTTGCATATACTGTTGCAATAAATAGCATTTTGCTTGCATCTTTTAATTGTTTTTCAAATTTATCTTTAGGAAACTTTTGAAGAAGTGACTGTTGCTGCAAAGAATAGGCAAAACATATATTAATGGATGCTATTATAATGCAGTGTACATTTTTACATAATGTTACATGGCAAACATTTTTCAATGTTACTGTTATATACTTACTTACAGTTTCATCTCTGATGGCTATTTGAGATAGTCCAT
>NW_006367155.1:0-819 GCF_000327345.1 Myotis davidii
CCAGAGGCCGGCTAGGCCATCCCTCTGCCTCCAGCTATTTCAGAGCAAATGCAGGAAGTTCTGTGATGTGGAGCATCCCCGGGCATCCACCACAAAGGAGGCTATCTCACAGGTCTGTCTGGAGATGCACAGCGTTACGGTTGCTGTGCCCCACCTACTGCTCTGCTGCCCACTTACAACCTATGTGACCCTCCTCAAGGCCCAAGGACAGATGCCAGTCAATGTCAATGCCCCAGTTTGAACAGGGACCGCCATTTTATGCACAGCCTTTGGGATGAGCTCTCACTGGGGACAACCCAGCCCCACGCCTCCTGCTTCAGCCCAGAGACCAGACCAGGAAGACGTAAGTCTAGGCATGGGATTCTCCTGGCCGTGATGCAGAAGCAAAGAAGCCGTAAGTGTGCCACGGCGAACTCTGCTGTGCCTGCCAGGCCAGGCCTGAATGCACCCCTTTAGAGCCCTTGGTTACAGGGTGTTTACAAACCCTCCGCAGCTCAAGCTCTGGCACGAGGCCTTTGAAATGAGCTTAGGGTGTGTGGCCAGGCCCTGCCAGTGAGGGTCTAGGGTGATGGATCGCAGCCGGGGCAGGTCTCCTGGCTGGACCACAAGCTCCAAGGAGGCTGGAACTGCGTAATGAGGCTCAGCATAACCTCGATGCAATGAGCCCAGGAGTCAGCGCCTGCACTCAGAGGGAACAGGCAAACTTTCAGCTGCTCCGTCCTCTTTTAAAAACGACAGTTTTTGACTCTGTGAAAGAAATAACGCCGGCTGGGATGTAGAGAAATTGGAACCTCTGTGCACTGTTGGGGGAATGTAAAA
>NW_006367156.1:0-819 GCF_000327345.1 Myotis davidii
AAATAGTGGTAGGTACTGACAAATATGCTACAAACCTTTGCCATGTTTTGCTTCTACTAGCAAAGTAAGTTGTCTTGTGAGGGAGCTATTTCGAAGATTCATTTAGAGCCTATATTTAGAAAAAGCAAGTGAAAGAGACACCAAGATAGAAGAAGCTACATGGAGTTTAAAAACTTGGTTTCATTGGTAGCATGTGATTGCTCTTGCTTTTTAAACCAGTTGTCACATTTTGTAAAGCAAACCTGAAGTGAAGAATTATAGTATCATGTCAAACATTTTGATTTTAAGCAGTTTACAGCTGTCCTTAATCCTAATAAGTCAATCACAATTGTATGGAATTTCATAACTGAAAGCTATGTGATCAGATGCTTACTTTCCTATTATTTTCTAATTATAATTTCATGTACATGTGCAATGTGCATTTTCCTTGTGTTCTTTCCCACACTTCACAAGAAGATCTTCAAACAGGTGTTCTCTTCATAATTCCTCCTTCCCTAATTTTGTTTGGGCTTGGAAGTAATCACCACTTCTTCTAGCAGACACTATTCCACATGATGGTTTTGTATTGTTGTCATGTTCATGCTGAGATAGGAGGAAAAGAAAGCAAATTAAAGCAGCACCCAGCTGCTTGCTACAAATTGCAGGGGTAGGTATTTGCTAAAACTATTGTGGTATTTAAAAATGCTGGTTGAGTTATCTGACATTCCTAACAGAAGTCCCTAGAAACCAAAATATTTTTTTTGTAATATTGTGGATCACAAGAAAATAAGCCGTCATTTTTGGTCTAAAAGTTGGCTTGAACTAGAGGATCTTGCATGC
>NW_006367157.1:0-819 GCF_000327345.1 Myotis davidii
CATCTTCCAACCTGCTCTTGAGAAAGGATCACAGTCCTTTTTAAAAATGTTTTGTTATGTTACATCAGTGTCATTTCTACCAAAAATATCTGCATTCTAACCCTTGTTCTTGACTGTAGAAAGAAAGGCTTTGTTCTCATTTGAGGTCATTCTTCCTTCAAGCACCAGCAGCCAGTGGGTAGAGGCAGGACTGAGAGATGCCAGGATCCTCCCATGAGTCCGTAGAACGATGATAATTATTGCTCCTGGTTGCCATGCTCCATACCAGCTAACTCCAGTCTTGACAAGTAAGCCATCATTTTTGCCAGTCAGGGCCCTCACTTACAAATAACAGAATCCACTGTAGCTAGTTTATTTATTAAAGAATGGAGATTTATTAAAGAATGCTATGTATCTTACCAAATCTCTGGGAGGGCTACATAGCCAGAGTGGATGTTATACAACTGAGAACAATGCATCTGGGACAGCAGCGAGGAGCCACACCACGGAACTGTTCTAGCGAAAACACCACTGCTGCCACGACCCTCCACCTGGCACAGATCATATTTGAGACTGGATACAGAAGCTCCACTCTAGCTGTCCCAGAACCAAGTACCTCCACCCCACACTTGCCCCCAAATTTATCTGCCTGCGCCCAGCCATTGCACAGGCAACCACTTTCTACATCCAACTTTTGTGTGGAGCTGACAGGTCACTTGCCTGTAACTGTGCTACAAAGCAGGCTGGGAAGTGTAGTGTTTTTTATTTTACTTTGGGAAGTTGTATTAGAATTCTCCAAAGAAACAGAGCTGATGGCATGAAAATTATCTATCTATCTAT
>NW_006367158.1:0-819 GCF_000327345.1 Myotis davidii
TTCCTAATATTCCAGGCTTGCAAAGGACTTGCAGTCACAGGTTTCTGCCACTCATAATCAGTCTCTCAATTTATCAAATTTACCTTGCACAGTAGTCGGCAGAATACAAATGCAAAGATACAAGAATAATGATATTTGAACACATCCTCACCTAGATAGTAATGACTGTTGGCTGGAGCAGGTGCTAAGATGCAATAAAATTCATGTTAAGCAGCATTCTTATTCTGTCATCTATCAGATGAACAAAGATATCTTTTGGAGGCATGTGGCAAACTGTCAGACAATTCTATTTAGCTCTTCAATGATCAGAAAACAAAAGATGTTTCTATCACAAAAATAAACTCATCCTGGGCCAATTCTACTAGATAGCATGAGGTTAACTCAACTTCCCATCATTCACTGATTGAGTTGTGGGAAGTTTGATTCCCACAGCTATCTGATTGTGATTTCTGCATCTTTTGTGCTATTAACCTTTATTCAATCCAATTGCAAAATGTTTCTTTTTATTTGGTCTGAGACTGAATTTAATAGCTGTTGCCAGATTGGCAGTCTGAAAGATTGAACCATGTAGCACTGTCCAGTGCTATCCTTAGCAGCATTCAGATAGGCAATGGCCAAGATGGCATCTTACAGAGACTACAGGAAGCTCCCCATGTCCCTTAAACCAGGGATGGGGAACATCTAGCCCTCTGGCCCTCAAAATAATTTGGTCTGGCCCTGCCCTGGCATTAGGGGTGAATTAATTAAATGTTCGACCATATATAGCAGAATAACTTTTAAGTTGACAATTTTGTATGGCCCAAGAATTATGTTATAAAT
>NW_006367159.1:0-819 GCF_000327345.1 Myotis davidii
AAAAACTTTCAGTATAATTTGGAAGAAGATCCCTTAGGCATTGAAATTGGATGGCACAATTAAATACTTCCTTATCAGGATGGTATTTCATACAGGTTTCCCTTAAAAAGTCAATTATAACTGTTCTTAATGTAAAACTACCCAGACATGGAAATGCAAATTTAAAATAACCTTTCCGACCACATCTAAAATGTAAAACACATGGAAGGAAATGGAATTTATATTAGACTTTTCATAATTGCTAAGACTCGTGAGGAATTATCAGGATTCTCAATTACTCTACATATTCTGTCCCAGCAAAATGAAAAAGATACCAAAGCTGTGATTTTCTATCTTCAAAACACATTATCCCCTGAGACAGACACACTCACTAATAAGGCTCATGATTTGGGGTAGGTAGGTGATGGGAAAGAAAAGTAAGACCTAGATTCCAACTCTATTGCAAAAATAATAGTATGACAACACGCCACAATTTCTCAGCCACACAAAACCGAGTAAACTCAGGAAATTAGCATGACAAAAGAGGTGAAACAGATAAAATAGTTCTCACTACACCTATTTGCTAATGGTGACACACTTTTATCTAAGATTTTTTTTTTGCTCTTTTCTTAAACCTCTCTATTTCCATTTGACAGATTATCCAAATATATTTTCTCCCCATATGCTGCCTTAGCTCTTGATATACACTTCTAAAATCAATTAATACGGCATCTTAATTTTCTATTATGAGTAGAAAATACTCACTAGACTGCCTTTAGAATCAATGAACACATCATACGTTAAATCAGCATTACAAGTCTGCTCCCCCAAGTCTCTGTG
>NW_006367160.1:0-819 GCF_000327345.1 Myotis davidii
TGTATATGTGTGAATATTCTGCTTGTCTGCCCAAGTAAAACAGAGCATCCTGCATTTTTAAAGTTTAAAATTAAAATCATTCATTATAAATGCAGGTTTTTATAATTACAATAAAAAGAAACCCTTCTTTGTACTCTGACCAAGCTCTCAAATAGAAGGCCAGCATTCTAAGGAGAATAGATATAAAAGGACAACTGTGAATTCTGAAAGAATATCTCAGAGTTGTTGATCTGAATTTTTTGGTGCATCCTCCAGCCTTGCTCAATAACTGTGTTTTGTTAACACTGTCCGGTGAGCCCTGATGATTCTCGGTAACTGAAATGTGTTAACTGAACTGTTGAAAGTACTAGTGTTTTCAGTTAATGAATTCTCAGAGCTGCACAATATGAAACAGTGGGTGCAAAGTAAAAGCAATAATAAAAAATTGAACAGACCTTAAGTGCTATGATTATGACTGTAGGCCAGTTTTTATTATCCCTTTTGAGAGTCTACTTCTTAAATTTCCTGCATCTAATAATAATGATAGCAATATTAGCCTTATATTTTCTCCCTTAGTGATGGGAACTACATACCATATTTTTTAAAAAAGCAAGTAATATTTGAAAGAACTTTCCCGTAGAGAATAGACTATTATAGACTATTAACGTTAAGATTGCCACTATTATGAGAAAAAAAATTCAAGAATATCTTTGCTTCCAATACAAATGCCATTTTCCTAAATAGTTTTGGAGGTAACTATCTATCCATTTTTAAAATCAAGATATTTTTAAAAGCCTGTTTTGCAAAAGATTTGAAATTATAGTCTCTGTTACTCCTTTT
>NW_006367161.1:0-819 GCF_000327345.1 Myotis davidii
TAAAACACTTGTATGAGAAACTAGGAAATTCTGCCTTGCATGTTACTGAATTTCAGAATAAGTATCAGGAAGATGTAGCCTTTTCTACTCTAGACCTCTGTGCAAGTAAAGATGTCTGACTCTAGCTAAGTTATTTGAGTTTTCTCAGTGTCTTCATCTGTAAAATATACAAATATTGACATAATACATAACATTATATAATTCTGTGATGCTCAAATCACAGGCAAAAGAAGCATATGACCCGTAAAGAAGCTCCCTGTCTGCTGCAGGTTTCTAAGAGGATAGGATAGATTAGCTCATCAACCTAACTCTCTTCCTATGGCTGTGGAGAAGTGTCCCTTGGCATTTTACGGGTTGCTGTTGGTATTAAAAGACATAATGAAGGTGGTGGGCACTTAATTAATGTTAATTGGAATGGAATGCCTGCTGGGAGATGACATGAATCACTGTCTAGTACCTTTCCTGATATGATTAGAACTATAATGTCTCTCACACCAAAATAAAATCTGAAACACACTGAAGGATGAAGAACATATTTGGGCGGTAAAGTTTTCTTTTATTATACTATATTTGATACATGCAAAAGAATATATGTAACATAAATGTGAGTTCACATGCACTATACTAAAGCACATCATGAACACACTATTCAAGCACTAGAATGTTATTAGTGTCACTGAAGTTACTTGTGTGTTTCTTCCGGGTCCCATCCTCCTGCTTGACCTGGTATCCTAAATTTTAACTTTTTTATTCTTAGATACATTTTTTTTTGCTTGTTTTACCTCCGGTTTTCCCCTTTCTTGATTCTTCTCTCAAGTT
>NW_006367162.1:0-819 GCF_000327345.1 Myotis davidii
AGGACTGAGAATAACAAACACCTGCCAATCTCTGGGCCAACCCAAATTCGACTTATTGTTCAAGTCTCAGCTTAAATGTCACTTCCCTTAAGAGGTCTTCCTTGACCTCCATACCTCCCCGATTACATCAGCCTGTTTGATGGTACCAGAGCACTCCCAGGTGGAGGGGGAGTTCATCCTTCAGAGTTACCATATTTCACTGTTGTCTTTGGTTTGCGTGTCTTCCCTTTCAGACGGTGAACTCCATGAGGGCAAGGGACCAGGGCTGCATTGATTGTCACTGTCACCATAGCATCTGCTAACTGGTAGCCACCTAGATTTCACTCGTTTAAGAAATGTTTATTATCAGGATATCTTTGACTTTAAAATCAAAGAGAAGGGAAAAACTGCTCAGGGAAAACAGAAAACAATGATATCATAGGAAGATTGATGGAGAAGATTCCAGTAACAAGGAAGATGTCTGTATTACCAAATGCTGATACTTACAAATTTGTAGAACCTGGGAAATCAAATGAACTTGAGGTTTTAACGTAAGGCAAACTTGACCTGATAATTTGAACGGGTGTGTGCCATGGTTGCTGGCAGGGCTACGGGCAATTAAAGATCATGTTAAAGATAAAACCTGCTGATAAAAGAGTGTCCGATGTCACAAACATAATCTAAGGATATAATCCATAATCTAAGGATGGAGGCTGATGGAGGACATTTGGGAGAGGCAAGAATGAGACTAGAATGAGGAGGCTGTGGGAATACAAAGCAGGCTTCCTTGCCAAATTAAAATAAAATAACGGCCCTGATCGGTTTGGCTCAGTGGATAGA
>NW_006367163.1:0-819 GCF_000327345.1 Myotis davidii
AATAATGAACACCTTGTTCAATAATATTTAATTCAAATCAGGATGCTGGGTCTAAAATTACATATCGAGAGAATTCATTAGAAGTTTCAAAAGTAAGCTGAGTAAATGTGCCTCGGAGAATGTATTTGATGAATTTGTAAAAGTATTTAAATTAGATCTGTAAAGTATTATGAAAAATCCACAAGGGATGCACAATTAGGCGAATGAGCTCTTCAAGGCCAGTAGCTGCTGGGCATTCACTGTAAAATGCTTTCTGATATATTGTTTATGCAAAAGAGATATGGGAGAGGGGGCAGTAATATACCAGAAAGCAGAAATGCAACAGACATAATGCCAAAAATAATTGAATAAAAAGTAATTTCATCATAATTAGTTCTTTAGCCTTTGCCCAGATATTACGGATATGTCACTGAAGTATTTTAGTATGAGACAACTGGTTGTTTAATTTATGCATGTTTTATAAAGTCCATAATGTATGAGCTTCATGAATTACTCATTCATAACCAGGTCCTTTTTCAAACCATTGTATATAGATTAGACAAAGTTGAATGTACAATAACGTAATTCATAACACTTAAACTGATTATAGCTGTAGTGCATTTTATCTTACTATACAGATGACATATGAAAGTGTCGTCCACTTTAATTTATGGTATGCTCATTACTATGTAACTAGGATAATTTTTAAATCAAATTAATGTATCTGTTGGTATATGCATTCATTCATGTGTGTGTTCATTTCATTCATCCATATTCATATATTTATTTTTCCTTTTCATTGAAGTCATGGGGGTGACACTGGTTAACAAAATTATACAG
>NW_006367164.1:0-819 GCF_000327345.1 Myotis davidii
CTAGCCACTAGGGCCCCACCCCGTTGACTTCATTATAGCTTAATCCCTTCTTTGAAGGCATTACCGACAAATACAGTTACATAGAGTAGGGCCTACCCTTTTAGTCTTAGTGAAGTGGTAATTTATTGATAACTGAGAGTTAATGAGATATTAGAAAAGAAAATTGTAATAAAGACTTAAAGGACATGCTTATTCTTTTGAGAACTTTGTATTCTTTTGAAAAAAATGGGTGTTAAAATGAATATAGCTTAAGATGACACTCAGAAAGCTAAACTCCACTAGCTGTGTGAAACTCTGCCTGTTTCTCTCTAGTTATGGGACGTTGTGTAAATTATTGTAGTTGTTGCTCTAAAGTGTCCTTACCTATAGAATGAGCATTTCATCTCTATGGTGCTTTCCAATGCCAATATTTTAAACATTTATGAAATTCTACCTCGGAGCTCTTCTTACAGGCATATCAGAACATTTGATCTCTTAATAACCTTGTATATTATTACATTTTTAAGAAGCTAGAATATGTACAGCAAGGCAAATTGACTCTTCCAAGGCCATATAATCTTCAAAAAGGCTAAGACAAGAATCTATTCTGTGTACTCACTGTCCTATTTTTTCAATAGATAATGAAGCATCCTACATTGAGTGTACAAACTAGAATACATTGTTCTCAAAATATTACCATGTTCCAGAAATATCTTAAAAACAGAAGAGTCTTTTCAAATCTACCAGTGCATATTAAAAACATCAGCCTTGTCAAGGTAATAGAAGAACAATGCAGTATATAGAGGAAAAAAGCAGTGATGTGAATACCTCTTTGACATC
>NW_006367165.1:0-819 GCF_000327345.1 Myotis davidii
GTGGAATATTCAGCGTGGCTTCCCAGGCGCTACTAACAGAATAATTCCATTGAACATTATTTCTGCCGCATCACATTGGAAATGCACTGTGGTATAGTTCTACTTCAATTGCTTGCTCTCGGGCATTGAAAAGTTTGCCCTGGAAAATGAGAAACCAATGATGGGAAAATTTCACAGCATATGGCTGAATGATAAATATATTTATTTTAACGCTGAAAATAAAGGCTGGTGGGGAAGTCAGAGTCCACGTGAAGCAGTGTTTGTATGTCACCAAAATATATTTAGAATTGTTGGTGATTGCCTCATTTATAACAAAGCAGGTGCATGATTCTCTGATTTTGTAGAAGCTGATCTCTTAAAATTCATAAATAATGGAGAACTGGGTAAGGTTGTGAGTGAAAAACAGGAAATACCTACATTCAGTACCTGTGCTTGTCAGGCATCATCTACATTTTCCTGTTCTCCTGGTTAATCTCCTCTTTAGGCCTTTTCTCTCTTTGTTGTCAGTCTGCGTGATTTTTTTATTTTTCTCTAAAGCCTATTCTGCTAATTAAAAAAAAACCCCAAACACCTCTAACTTTTCTCTAGGAATAACGAAATGTTAGTGTCCATCAGTGAACATGAAGTAATTGAATTTGTGTTTCTATTTTTTGCAGCAACAAGGGAAGCTTGAAAAATAAAGAAATCATTGGTCTGTCTTCCCTGTGTATTATCTGTTAAAGCATAAGCACCTCAAAAAACAGGACTTGGACTCGCTTGGTGGTGTGTGTGCCTGTGTGCAAGGCCTCCAGCTTACAGCAGGAGCATAAAGGCATTTCA
>NW_006367166.1:0-819 GCF_000327345.1 Myotis davidii
CTTCATAATGTCCTTCAGAATTAGGAAGATATAAATATCGTTACAATTATTTTGGAAACAAAGATCAGGGTACAGAGATGGGGGTAGACAGTGACAGCACTACAGGTAGCTTTAAAGGACATAGACTTCAACCATCTCGATTTCTACCTGCCTTTTCTTGAACACCTCCAGGGATGGGGAATTCATTACTGCATGAAACTGTACATTCCATCACTAAAGAATGTGACTATTAAATTGATCTGAATTTTTACCTCCAGCAGATAAAGGCTATTTCTATCACCAAACAAGTCTGGTTCCTCTTACATCTGGCATCAATTCTATGAGTCACCAGCACCTCCATCCCAACTCCTTCAGTCAAATTTCATGACGTGAATCTGCACCCTTCACCATCCTAGTCAGTCTCCTTGGAATCAGCTTCAAGGGAAGGTGAATAGTAGAGGAGAGTATCAGCTTGGGCTCCAGGAGGACCTGGAGTTCAGTTCCAGGGTCTCACTTCAAGGGTAACTGAACTGGTGACACGCTTAACCCTTTGCACTTCAACATCTGCATCTACAGAATATGGATAAGCTGCCCATCATGTAATATTATTATGCAGATTCAATGAGATAATGTATAAAGAATATTTATCATGAGTCCGGTACAACTCAATATTCAATAAATGGGTAACCAAATAACAATTATAGCCATTTCCTACATAGCATATACTAAGCACTTTGTACATTTAACTCATTTGCACTTCACAACAAGTCAAGGCATTTTTATTATAGATGAGGCATCTGAAGTACAGAGAAGTTAGGTAACTTGCCCAAGGTCACACAG
>NW_006367167.1:0-819 GCF_000327345.1 Myotis davidii
GGGCTGACTCCATACTAAGCACATACTAATGGGCCATTTAGTCTAGACATGGTTTCTGTGCAGAACATGATAGTAGCTATACACGCTCCTAAACTATTGTTATGTTTCTGTTTCATTGGCCTTACTGTCAGGAGCATGCACCTTAGAGTAGAGCTTAACCTGGAAGCTATTCTCTGTTTACAAAAATTGAAAGTTATCACACATCTCCTTCCAACTCCTATTCTCCTCTCCGAGGACAGTCCCAGGTTGCTACAAAAGGCATATTTGATCATGTGCGCACAGGAAAAGAGCAGCACCAATCACTATGAAAATATAAACACAGAAAATTACTAAGGCCAGAGAAATTTCAAGGACCTGAGACTTTTCTACAATTAATGTGTGATCTCTGATACAAAGAAAGGGTAATTCCATTATAAGGTATTGCAAACACAGTGCAGCATCTGCCCTGGCTTGGAGTATGGAGGAGATGTGTGGACAAAGCTGAGAGCAATGCTAAAGAGCATCCTGCCAGGAGGAGTTTACCGAACTTACTTAGATGATATTAAAGTTAACATGAGAACCACACTCTAAATTTAAATAAAATACATAGTGTGGGAGTAATTCATCTTTAATTAGCCCAAAATTGTGTAAGATCTAGAGTCCAAAAGCACCATGTAAAATTCTGCTAAGGAAAAGTGGGTGGATTCAGCCAACAATTCAAATGAGATTTTCATGCCCAGAACGTTTCAGCCACACAGATTGTCTCTTCCTGAAGAAAGAATTTTGGTGTCTTTGTGACCACCACAGTGAACTCATGCACATACAAAAGCCAGGTTTTGG
>NW_006367168.1:0-819 GCF_000327345.1 Myotis davidii
AAAATCAATAAAACATATATTTTTTAAAAAAGGATCATGTCGCTCTTAAGCAGCAAAGGCAGAACTTGAACAATGGTTGCCAGACCATCATTTCTACTCTTTATCCCGTGAAGTGCAGACAGCTTTCCACGTATAGAATCCATCAGAAGCGAGGGCACACGTACAGGATTCAGTCCAAGGGACCCTTGTTGAGCTCTTACGTGGCAGGCAGTGCTTAGTCTTGGAGGACCCACATAACACGCGTCAAACAGACATGCTCCCTACACTCAAGAAACGATCTTTTGAGAAAACAGAGGTTGGTTTCCATGGGAGAAGTTTCCAGGCTACGGTGGTCCTTCAGTGATGAGAACAATCGTTTCTACATAAAACAGATCTAAATCAAATAGTCCCAAAACTCCAAACCATGAGCTATGAAAACCTGATGGAGTTGTCCTCTCAGGAGAGTAATTTGGCAGCGAGAAACCACCCACCAGGAACCAAGATCATCACCCGATCCCTGGACTGGGGGGGACGGGGCGGGGGGGAAAAAGGATGAGTGGGTGCCAAGACCTTATGAAACAACTCTCATCAAGGGAATCTGAGCTTTTGCATGCCTATGTTTGACCCCAGGGATTTCTATTACAAACTCAAGGCGTGGAACAAATTCCCCCTCGCCAAGCCAACGAGCAATACCGGGAATTGGGGCCATGACTTTGTAGAGGGCTCGGTTCTTTCTGCCTTCTTCCCTTTGTCCTCTCAACTCGCTGACCTCAGAGCAACAGTCAGCATTCCGAGGCCAGGAATGATCAGGAACTGGGCCTGAGTGTGGACCGGGATTCC
>NW_006367169.1:0-819 GCF_000327345.1 Myotis davidii
AAACTATTCCATTAGAAAACCAGCAAAAGACAGGAAGAGATATTTCCCCCCAAAATATATACAGATGACCCATAAGCACAGAAAACATTTTTCCAAAATCATTAGCCATTAGGGAAATGCAAGTTAAAACATAATGAGATAGCACTACATACCTATCAAAAATAGAAAATACTAACAACACTAAATGCTGGCAAGGATGCGGACACTGAATCACTCACACATTGCTGGTGGGAATGTAAGATGGTGCCACCACTATGGAAAACAGTGTGGCAGTTCTTTTTAAAAAGGAAAATGCAACTATCATATGACTCAATAATTGTGTTTCTGGGAATCGCAGAGAAATGCAAACACAAAAGCTTGTACACAAATGCTCGTAGCCACTCTCATTGTGATGGCCAATAAATGGAAACAACTCAGATGCTTTCACTGAGTGAATGGGTAAACACATTTTAGTAGATCCATCCCATGGAATACTGCACAGTACTAAAATGGAAAAAGCTACTGATGCCTCAATATCCAAAGAATTCTGCTGAGTGCAAAGCCAGGCTTCAAAAGCTCACATACTGTACAATTCCATTTATATAACATTATCGATATGACAGAATTAAGACATGAAAAACAGGTCGGTGGTCGACAGGGATTAAGGAGGAGCTGCATACAACAGATACACTTTGAAAATAGGGATACAGAAAGGCTAAAAGTAAAAAGATGGAAAGTGATATACAAACTACCAAGCAAAAGCTGGGGTAACAATATGACTATGGAGAAATACTATTTGAGCCCGAGACAGTTGGCTCAGTGGATAGAGCGTCGGCCTGC
>NW_006367170.1:0-819 GCF_000327345.1 Myotis davidii
TGCATATTATGCTTTTATTATATAGGATGTTATTAACGAGAATACATTATTAAGTCTTTAATTAGGTATAGCACCCTGCACTTTACACAGCACCAAACGTCCTCCCTCAGTGTTAGAACTTTTCCTCACCCGGTGTTTGACTTGGCTCCAAGTTTGGATGAAGTTCAGTGGTTCTGCCTCAGGGACAGAAAATAGTAAGTTGTGCCTCTGAACTGTTTCCACGTAGGTTTCACATAAACAGACTTGTTTTAGTTGACTCTTAGGGAGGGCTCCCCTAAATCTCCAAATCTGCACACAATGTTTGCATTAAATAATCTAGGTCATTAGCGTTCAGCCGTGACTTTTCTAAAGGGCTATTTTCATAGACTTTATCTTGTTCCATGTGACATATCTCCAGCAATAGACCATTGTAGTTGTTATCTGCAAATATAGCTCTCAATTTTGGAGGAAACAGAGCCATACTGTGATTCCTATGTGATAGATTATCAGAAAGAGACCAACATGTTTAGATATGATCTAAATATGTGAAGCTTTAAGTGCATAAACAGTTAACTCATACACTTTCTAGAATGCCAACAATTTCCCTTGTTATTTGAAACAGGGCAAAACAACATAGTTTCTAAATGCTCAGTAAATACCTTTTTTCTTTTTCTTTTGAAACATTCCAATTTTTCGTTGAGTGTTTTACTTAGGATGCAAATGACCAAGAAGGTCCCTGGCTCACAGCAAAAATTCTTCTTTTAAAATGTGAACATGTCTTTTTTTATAGGAAACATTGATAGAATGAGATTAGGTTGGTCCCAGACAAAATTGTTAAGA
>NW_006367171.1:0-819 GCF_000327345.1 Myotis davidii
GGTGAGCTTGGATGAGCAGACCCTCCGTGGAAGAGGGGTATGCACAGAGCATTAGCAAAGGTACCTACTGCTTCTAAAATGGTGAGTTGAAAATGAAAGACTTGCCAGTTAATTGATTGGAGTAGTACTCATTGAATGCCTACTATGTTCTGGGCACATAGTGACTTTACAATTTATTTGGGGGGAGAAAGAAGACGAGCAAGTAATAAATAAACCAAGAAGAAAACACCTGAGAGCTCTAAATGCTGAGGGAAGTGAATCATGAATCAGGGATGCTTGTTTTCCTGTCAAGCAAAGGATAAATTTCAACGGATTGACAGAGCTGATGACTACATTCTGCAAATATATACAGGATGTCTGCGATTGCTTCAGAGAAAAAAATGAACAAGACTTAGCCCCTTACCTTAAAAAGTTTGAATCAATTTGAGGGGTGGGAATAGAGATTTAAGAACTGTTTTAAAATTTCATATTATATAGTAATTTATGCTTCTCTGAGTGCTCCATCAGACCCGCATACTCTGATTCTTGTAACAA
Source organism: Myotis davidii (assembly GCF_000327345.1). Classification (NCBI taxonomy): domain Eukaryota; kingdom Metazoa; phylum Chordata; class Mammalia; order Chiroptera; family Vespertilionidae; genus Myotis; species Myotis davidii. The sequence goes on from NW_006367171.1 coordinate 535, forward strand.
CTCTGCATGGTCATCAGGGTTGACACTGTCTCCACTTTACAAAGAAGACCAAGCCTGCCCAGAATCACACTGTTGGTAAATCGTCCAGCTGGCACTCTCAGGAGGACTTCCAACACCATCGCTCAGGTTCTGGCCATTGGCCCCTCCCACTTCGAATGGAGACAAGAATTGGGAGAAGGAAAGGGCGTCATGAGGAGGGAAGGAGAAGGGAAATGGTCATCTGGTTGATTATACAAACTGAAGCTGATATGCAAGATGGTCTGCATTAGGCCAACAACCAGGCAA
>NW_006367172.1:0-819 GCF_000327345.1 Myotis davidii
TCTATCCACTGAGCCACACCAGCCAGGGCAAGTCCTCCTTCTTAAGGGCCTCTATTCTCCAGCTGTTCTGCTGATGCTGCAGGACTTGTTTGAACGCACATATCTGTGCTGCGGGGATGAGAGCTGGGATCCAGAAGAGCGGATAACCCCCAAATAACTTATCTGGCTCGGAGGGCTATGGGATTATCTTTGCAGCAATGCACCTGTGTCATGACTCAGTCTCCCGTGGACTAGCACCCAGCCTGGCTCCTTCTCTGCTCCTGGAAGCAGAGGTGAGGGCGGACTGGGCTGAGCATGCCAGCTACTGGGAGGTACTGGCCCAGAATCAAACCAAATCACAGACAATCCACATTAAGACACTGGTTTCACTTAGCAAATCAGTGTAGCTCACACAGACATTTTCTGACCGAAGCAATTCACTCCTGGGTTCAGTATATTGGTAAAGAGCACAAATTAACTGATAAGATTATTTATTTCACACACTGGTTTTCATGAGTGAAACTGACCCACCCATAATTTGCATTGTTAATATCATTGCTTATAAGCAGAAATTATATCACTTAGATATTTATCATAAAATATCAATAGAATGCTTTTTTATTTTGTCAATCAAATGCCACTATTTAATGGCCCCCCAATATGTTACATAATAAATACACCAGAAGCAGTCTGGAAGTTTCCTACTTACGTGGGAAAGCTCCCCCAAAATTTGCGATCTTCTAAAAATAAAGTATTTAAACGTATCCTGTTTTCTTTAGCTATTTCAAGTAACGCAGACCGTGTCCTGACCAGGTGTACAGAACTGCACCAGGTCTATGG
>NW_006367173.1:0-819 GCF_000327345.1 Myotis davidii
GCAGGTCAGTTGAGGGAGACCAAGGGAAAAGAGGACAAGCCCTGGGGTGCAGTCCAATTCAGACAGTTCTCTCTGCCATGATATACCTAGACATTTTCTCTTGGGAATACTTACCTGGCCTCCTGTCTTATCAAAATAGACTCGTTCAAAATCCCTCTCTGTTGAAATATTCTTTTCTGTTGGGTCCCTACATTAGCATTATTGAGTTATGGTTAAAAGGACCTTAAAGAGGGAATAGGTGGGAGGAATATCAGCTAAGTAACAGGCTGATTGGGGAGATTTCTATGCCATTAGAATCATATCATGTTACCAACTGCTTACATTTGTTAAAACATTCCTTTTGACTAGAAACTTACTTCTCACTACAAATTCCTCTTTACACTATACATTATTTTCCTTTAGAAGGGAAAATGTCTTTAATAAAGGGGAAAGTAATAAAAGTGAGCAAAAGTGGCCCTATGTTATCTCTGGCCTATATTTATTATCTTTAAGTACACAGCTTTGTAGACGATTTATCTGGGAAAAGTAGAAGAAAAGTTAGGTGTCCTCAACCTGAGAATAAAAGTCTGAAATTTTATTATTTCATGAAAATATCTTTTGTTCTACTTCCTATACACTAGGTAATAAAATAAGACCTACCTCCCACTGAAAACATGGGTCCCCCAGCACTGATTTCTAAAGATCCAGTCTGTTTCCTTCTCTACTCTGAGCCCTGAAAGCCTGACCCCTATGGATGGCATCACTAGACTTCTTTACTCTCTGGCTTCTGCTCAGGTTTGAATGATGGGAGATATAGGTAAGATACATCTTGTACTGTGG
>NW_006367174.1:0-820 GCF_000327345.1 Myotis davidii
CAGACCTCAGTCACCTGGCTGGGAGATGTGGCCTCTCTCCAGGTGCCCAGAAGGAAAAGGGAGACAGTTTAGAGAACAGTCAGCCAGCCGTTGCCCCATTATCATGTCCCTTGCAATGACTCAAATTTAAGGAGACACTGGGACCTCCTGTCTTACTGAGTTCTAGCAGGAGGGTGTGGGAGGCAGGTGCTGAGCACCAGGGACCCATCTTGCTCATTTTATCGGCGGCTACGAGTCTGGTGTTACATGGAGGCGGTGCTGGGGGAGTTGAAGCTGCTCTTCTCATATCTTTCTGTGGTTTCAACAGGCTGCTTTGTGCCCCCAGGAACCCATAGGCTGTTGGGGAAGGAGGGGGAGGGGCGATGAAATTAGCACAAAATTTACATTCTTGAAAATATCATTAGAATGTATGCAGAGCTTTAGCACTTGCCAAGTACTTTCATAAGCGGGCTCATCTGGTCCTCACCACCGGTCTCAGGCAGGACAGGGCAAGATGACCATCTCCATTGTGCAGAGGCGGAAACGGCTCAGAAAGGAGAGTTGGATGCTCCAAGTCACAAACTGGAGGCAGAGTCAAGGCTAGAACCCAGGCCTCCGTCACTATTCAGCAGGCATGTAGGTAAATAGCAACCGTGTGCCAGGCCCCGTGCTGGGCTCCAGGGGCATAGGAATGATCAGAAATCTACTCAACGTCTAGAGTGCAAAGCCCAACCTAAAACCCGAGAACGGGCAGGCAAGTACATGACTGTATATACAGACTGTCCTCGGGTGATGTCGGACTTGACGGATGTCATTTCGTGGTTACGTCGCCATCTCCCAT
>NW_006367175.1:0-820 GCF_000327345.1 Myotis davidii
ATTTTATTTATTTTATTTCATTTCATTTTATTTCCAGCCCAAACCTATTATAGGTTTGTTATAAGGATCATAGAACTGTCATAAGGCTAAAATACATTAATACATTTAAAGGGCTTAGACCTAGTATTGTGTGCAGTAACCCTCCCCACAAAGGGCCAACATTAATATTCTGGAGTCAGGGAGGAATTTTGTAAGTTAGAAACATGATCAAGTCAGCAAAAGCATGGAATTCGTTTTAATAATCTGAAATGTAAGGTAAGGCCTCACTTATTCTGTGCCTAGGAGCTCTGCTTTTGCAGATAGTTTCCCTTTGTTTGTTGTCCCGTGTGTGCCATTCCCTCAAAGGCCTCCTGCCACCAATTCTAAGTTGTGCCCCACACCCCACCCACCATTTTTATGCTTTTTCATCACAGAAATTTTTAACATAAAATCAGAGAAAAGTAACATTTTAAAATGTAGCCATTGGGATTGACCACCCACCCAAGCCAAAGTTTTATTGGATCTTTCCTTTGTGGTTTTTACTGGGTTGTGTTTCTACCTGTGGGAGGTGAGAGCAGGTGAAGCAGGAGACTTGCAGGGCAATTTATCATTCCAAGTGCTCAGTGCACAAAGACCGTTTGAGGTCCTCTGTTCCCGACGTGTACGGGAATAGCAACCACATACCCGCTTGCTATATAAAGCACAGGAACCAGTAATACCTGAGCCTGACTGACTGAAAATACACCGTGTTTCTACAGATGAATGTCAGGCTCACAAAACCATAAAACAAGAGAATACCGCCTGATTGAAACCAGCATGCACTGCCCAGTATGATAGCCAC
>NW_006367176.1:0-820 GCF_000327345.1 Myotis davidii
CCACCATGTTTGTATGACTGATAGAAGCTCTGTGTCCAGAGTGGTTCAGAAGTCTTCCAGGTTAAACATCTGGCTGCTGGCGGCTTTAGGACTGGGGTGATGTCTCCAGACACCATAGTCTCATGGATGGCTCGGCCTTTGGTCAGTTATATATGAGAGCACACAGGTATTGTGAAAGCAAGTTATATGTGGGGACCCACCCTTTCCAACTTGTTCACCAACTAAAAATTGAACAAGTGAGCATCTGAGTGAGCACGTGGATGCACACACACTCACACATGCACACCGTTTGGAACTTGGTTCTGTATTTCTCCTTTCCTTCATAGCCAAACTTCTGGGGAACTTCGATATGGATACTCACATTGTAACTCAAACTGGACATCTCGCAACAAAATTCAGTTCACCTCTCTCTCCAAATGTTTTTCTGCCTTGCTCTATTGTCTCTATTTTACTGAGTGACACCACACCTTCCCAAGCAAGCAAAGCAGAAACCAGGGTGTCTCTTAGATCCTCCCTTTCACACTTAATTGGTAAATAGTACTGATGGGTCATGTTTACTTAATACTCACTGTGGTCCAGTCTCCACAGTGAGGCAGGGCCAAGGGCCTGGGCTCAGCCAGGGGAGGTCCACAGTGATGGGTTACACGTTTTTTCTCTGATGTGTTCCTGTAATATGATCATTTTACTGGATAAATCAGCAAGTTCTAGCACAGGCCTGACACCTTGGAAGTGTATCATAATTACCTGTGGAATGGTAGACTAAATGGGAATCTCTCTGAACATCCAGATGAAAGCAAAGGGCCTTGCATTATCTATTATC
>NW_006367177.1:0-820 GCF_000327345.1 Myotis davidii
ATTATTATTATTACTATTATTATTTTAGTAATAGTGAAAAAAGTTTCTTACTAAAGACCAGAAGGTTTTCCTATATTGTCTTTAGACTATGAAACAATTAATGTTTTTTGTTTCATATTTCCCAGATTAAAAAAAGAAACAGCTGAGTGGAATTTCTTTTATTGGCACATAAATTGTACTTTCTGAATATGTCTTTAGGGGAATATTGTTTGCTATAGGTTCCCTTGGGTCCTTATTGAGCCAAAAGATAAAATTTAGTTTGAATCATGGGATATGTTAAATTTCTGTACTTAAACATATTTCTTCTTAGATTTTAATCACCTGTGACATAACACTTCCAGTTAAAGACTAAGAAGAACTTAGTGAAAATTTAACCAAACTGGAAGGGATGGTAGAGATACATCCATGTTCGTTAGTATCTGAATAATGAGATATGTTGTGAGTGTGAACTTAAGTGAATAATGGAAAATATTTTGAAAAAGAAAGAATACACATTTCACTTTTTATTTGAATCCTTGTGAAGAAAACATTGGTTTTTGTAAAATATCCTTTTAATAATTGAATGAAGTCCTGAAATGATTATCATCACTCTTAATTTAGTTAGTCTATGTGTTCTGCTATATATCATAACAGAAAAGGAAATCCCAATGTGCCGTGTGTAAGGTAAGTCAAATGTCAACATGTCTTTTTTAAAATCAGAACTTAGGAAAACATTTTGGAAGTACAAGATAATCGAACTTGTCTTTAAATTGTCTTATTGATCCATTCTTTTTGATGAAGAAATAAAAACTTCTACAAAATTTTGCTATGAACATATATA
>NW_006367178.1:0-820 GCF_000327345.1 Myotis davidii
ATGTTAGCGCCACCATCCCTGCTCCACCCTCTACAAAGTGCTACTAGCTCTAACTCAGAGTGACTTTGGGCAACTCATATAAGATGGCAACTCTAGGAATAAAGGTTTCAACTGCAAAAAGGCTAAGAAGTTTCTAACAGTTAAATTATTAACTATTTCTAATAATCCCATCGAAGAGATTAGAACCACCATCAAGGCCTCGAAAGAGGCAAAGAGAAGGATCACCGCCATAGTCCCATTTTCTTGCTTGACTTGTGCAGAAGGCACAGATCTTGGAGTGCGGTAGAAGACCGCCATAAACCAAATCAGGTGAAGACCGCATCTGAAGCTTCTGCTCCAAACATGGAATTTCTAACAGAGTAAATCGGCGCATATCCTGGCACCTAGTCTGCAACTGTTCAACTGAAAGTGATTTTATTTCTATAATAATAAGAAAAGAGCACCATAATAATAATAAAAAGTTTTCTCCATCTTGCTGCAGAATTACATCAGTGCGCCAGAGCCATGCCATTCTTCTCTCTCCAAAAGGTATGAATTGCCTACTATTGTGGTAGAGAGGGTATCTTTGAGCCCTCCTTGGGAAAAGTTAGGAGCTAAATGAGTGGGGTTCCACATGAAAATTATACTCCAACATTCCTGTATCCCTAAATCTTTGCATTCTTTCCTCTACATTAGACCAAAGAATTCCTGTTATTGCTGATGAGAAATCTGCTGTAGTTCTTTTGAGGTTAATATTTCTCTTCCATAACTTTTAGAAATTTTTTTTCACTTTTTAATTGTTTGTATTGATTTCAGAGAATGGGAGAGATAGAAACATCAA
>NW_006367179.1:0-820 GCF_000327345.1 Myotis davidii
ACTAGCGAATTAAAACCTTATTTCTATCTTTCCAATCCGATCTGTGTCCTGAGGGGAGGCCAGTGCCAGAATGAACTTACATCTTTTTATTTTTTTCCTGACAGACAAAAATTCCTTTTGCAGGTGGCTACTGAGCCTTCATAGGGGCAATGCATCATGCAAATAATTTTTTTCTGCTATGATGTGTACAGTTTAGTTTGATTTATTTTTGATGTCAGAAACAAAATGGAAAGTTAAGGCTTTAAAAATGAGCGTGGCTGGCTGAATAAATAAATAATATGCTCTTGGCCAGAACCTGCCAGTGCCTCCTTAATTGCCCATTGATTCTTTAATTCTCTGCACTTTAACATCTACAGAAATTAAGAGGCCACAGAGCATGGACATGTCTTTTGTTAAACAAATTAGGGAAGCGGGGCTTTTAGAAGGAGTAGCCCTGCCTGGGCTTTGACTTAGCATTTAAAGGCAGGAGGACGGAAGTCAGGAGCCTCAGACAGTCTCCTCCAGGAGCAGGTGGGCCTCCCCCTGATTTCCCGGCCATGAATATTTATGGCGTGTCCACGGACCTGAGGACACACAGAACACAGAGCCACTTAGCAACAGGAACGCGCACGTTCCTGGGGGAGGCAGGGCGTCTCCATTTCTTTTAGGGAACCACTCTGGGAGGTTTCTTTCTTCTCATTTCCAGGTTTTACGTGGGCACCAGTCGACCTCACCATCCTCAGGGGAGACCACTGATGCCGTCCTGAAAGGCTGTAGAGCCCCGTGTGGGCATCCGGGCTCACCTCACCCTCGGCCTTCAACGCCAGTCCTTCCAAACTGC
>NW_006367180.1:0-818 GCF_000327345.1 Myotis davidii
CTCGATGTGATTCTTGACTGATATGTATGGTTCAAAAACTCCAAATATACATACTCTTCCAGAACAGATTAGACTAGATAAACCACAGTTACTGCTGCTTTATCTAATTCTTTTACAGGTATAAAACAGTAATTTTACTGAGATACTAACATAAACAAAACAAATCAATACAGTAGATGGAACTGGATTAATTGTAAGAGATTTACAAGGGAATCTTAGACTTTCTAGTGAAAATATGAGTGCTTGCGGAGTGCAAGCATTTTTACTGCTAGAACACTATTGAATTAGGAAAACTCTGCTCAATAACATTCATGCCTCCTAAGTCTTTTAAGTGTGTATCACTCCGCAGAGACACACTGTTGGAATTATCCACATTCAAATGATTGGGACTGAAGGGATATATTAGAATCATATTTTATATTAGTATCTTTCAAGTAGTTTTGGATTATGTAATACTCAACTGAAATATGCTGACATTTACTCAGAAGCTGAGTAAAACTTTTGATGAACTGGGCTGTACTTTGTGCAGTTGTTATATCTCAGTCAGACAAGCTCGACTTTATAATTTTAGTTTTAGTCAAGATGAGATTTATGGGTATATAAATATCCAAAGACTACTGTGAAGAAAGTGAGAGTTGAAGAAATGAGTTATTAATCTTTACTACAGAACCTTAACAAATGTCATATAGCTTTTATAAGTAGATACCTAGGAGGTAGTAGATTCATAAGCCCCCCAAAATAGATTTCCTCTTATAAACCTCTGATACTTGGAACATAATTGATAGTTACCTATTACTCACTTGTGAAGTCAAAGCTTT
>NW_006367181.1:0-820 GCF_000327345.1 Myotis davidii
GATAGATAGATAGATAGATAGATATAAGATAGAGGAAAGTTCAGATAGAGAACTTGCATTTAAAAGCCTCAGTGTTAAGAGAAAAATGAGCACAACATATTCAGGGGTCAAGGAGCAATATGAGATCAGGATGGAAAGACAGGGCACCTTACAGTGGTAGAGCATCGATGCGGAGGGTTGTTTCTCTTTGGTCTAACAGCGGATGGCACAGAGAACTGCTGTGACTGAGACCCGTCAACTGTACTCTGAGACCACAAGTGACGAGTTATAAAATGCATCAAATTTTCTGTTACTGAGAACACAACCAACATCACAGCTACGCAGTTCATAAAAAGGCACTATTATAGGGCTCGATTTCCATTTGAAACAGAGTAAAGTCGGGATATATTCAAAGGAGGCCCAGAGTGGAAACTGGATAAGATGAGTCCTAGAAGTGGGGTTGTTATTACATTACTATGTCCAATTTCAAAGCAAGAAATAGTGGGGGATATTGGAGCCAGGAGGAAGAAAAGAGAGCAAGAGTGGACTTGGGAATATGGGTGCTTCTTCTGAACACTCCTGCTTAGTCCAGAAAATAGTCTATGCTTTTCAAGCCCTGCCTTCAGCGATTGATGTCTTCCCAACGCATGCCTTTGCAAGTAACTTCTAAGTAGATATGAATTGAAGACAAGTGTAACCTTTTCATGAAAGCATCAGTGATATATGTATGAATGGATGAATCCAGTTTGCATTACATATATGTGCAGGCATTTATTGGCCATATATTGAGTCAGCGAAAACCTTCATGTTCTTCTAGAGCAGTGGTTCTCAACCTTCTGGC
>NW_006367182.1:0-820 GCF_000327345.1 Myotis davidii
CCTGGGTAATGTGGAGAGGTGGGCTAGTGAGGCAGAGGAGGTGAGGACTCTGCAGGAAAGCAATTTTAATTAGTAATAATAGTTTCATACTTAGCCCACTGGTTTGTAATACACGTGGTGACATGCCTATAGATCAAGCAGACAAACCAGTGGTCGTCCTTCTATAGGAAAATTAAATTGGGTCAATTATCTAACTGCTGGGTGATTTCAGATAGTTACTTAACTCAAAATGAACCACTTGCCATATGCATAGAATCCATAGCTCAGCCCCAAAGCTTACTCAACTTTGGAAGTATAATTTATCAAGTTGGCCTTTCCAACATAACATTTTAATGCTCAGAAATTTTCAGCAAACAAAGAAAATGGCCATTAATAGGGGAATGTTTATATAAAAAAAAATTTACACCTCTGCCATGGAATTATTTTATGGTCATTTGTTGACACCAATTAACTTGGCAAAGCAGATTCCACAGTCTAGGGTACTGCAAGTTAAAAAAAATTCACCTTCCAGAGGTTTATATAACATGATCACATTTTTATGAAACAAGCAATTACCCACAACCATATGTGATTATATGGGCCATGATAAAGGCATAGAAGGATCCACCACAGATCCTGTTATTGGCTAATATTAGGGTACACATAGGGTGAACAGGAGAGCACAATGTATTTTTTAAGATTTAACACATAGTTACACAATGCTTATTATCTGCATTATTTTAGGTGTTTTATAAATATTAACTCACCTAACCTCCTAACAACAACCTGATCTAGGTCCTTTGTTATCCCCACTCAACAGATGCAGAAACTGAGGAACAGG
>NW_006367183.1:0-820 GCF_000327345.1 Myotis davidii
ATTCAGCAAGCATTTATTGAATGTCCTCTGTGTCCCCGACACTGAAGGAGTAGGCACTAGGCATGAGTAGGACTGCCAAGTCTTTGCCCTTAGGGGACAGTGTTGAGGGGAAGGGAAGGCTCACTAATGTGCAAGCACCAGAAAGGGCCCTGAGCCTCCCTTCATGGGGTTCTAGTCTGTATGTAACAATTAGGATTAAGTGTGTCTGCAAGTGACAAAAACCCCAAGTTAACAATGGCTTTATTTTCTCAAGGGTAAGAAGTTTTGATCAGGGCTGATAGGCTGTTCCATGAAGCTATCAGGCACCCAGGCTCCACCCAGCTTTCCACTTCATCAACCTTAGAGCGCAGCCCTCACTCATAGGGTCCAGGATGGCTGCCAGAGCTCCAGCTATCATACACGCATTCCTGGGGACAGGGGAGAAGAAGGGCATACTTTCTTCCTTTTAAGGAAGGTTGGGAAACAGTCTTTATTCTAGACAGTCGTGTACACAGCTAAAATTCAGGAGGCTTATAGTACTGAGGAATAAGGGGAGAATGGATATTGAGGTAGGAAACTAGCAGTGTCTCCCTAAGGATGGGGTGAGTGTGGGAAAGCTTTGTCAAGGGGGTGGATGTAACTCAGACTTTCATGGACGTGGTAGTGTTTGGATGAGTCAAACTGATACCATGTACTAGTATACTGTAGACTAGACTCCTCTGCTATGGCAGATGTGCCTGTAATAGAGTTTGTGAAGGTCCACCGTAGCAGCTTAGTTGCTACCTATCCATTGATAGAATCCTGATCACCTAGTAGTTCAGCGGTTCTCAACCTGTGGGTC
>NW_006367184.1:0-820 GCF_000327345.1 Myotis davidii
GGGCATGTACCTTGGTTGCGGGTTCAATCCCTGTTGGTGGGCATGTACGGGAGGCAACTGATCGATGTTGTTTCTCTCTCTCCATCAATCAATCAATAAAATATTTTCAAATATACCTGCTTGATTTGGATAAAAATGTTTAGTCACAAGCATCAGTGGTGTGGTTTGTTAAAGTGAGCTTCCATATTTGGTCTGTTGACACCCATAAAGCATATAAAACAAACTCCTCATTCTCTCTTCCAAACTGGTTTCCCCACACTTCTGCATTCTTTGTCTCTTTTAATGGCACCATCATCTGTGCAGTTGCTCAGATTAAGCCCACAGTGATGATTACTTCCATGTTGGGTCTTGTGTCTATTACAGTCAAGCACCATACTGTGATGTTTTGGTGAATGATGGATCACATACATGACTGTGGCCCCATAAGATTATAATAGAACTGAAAATGTCCTATCACCTGGTGATGTTGTAGCTGTCATAACCTGTAGCACAATTAATTACTCAAGTGTTTGTGATGATGATGGTATAAATAAACCGACTGCACTGCCAATAGTATAAAAGTATAGCACATACAATTATGTACCGTATATAATACTTGATAATAAAATGCTATGTTACTGATTTATGTACTTGCCATACGATACTTTTTATCATTGTTTTATAGGCCACTCTTTCTATTTACTAAAAAAATCTTTTTTGCTATAAAAGAATATGCTGTGTTATTGCAGCCGCCGCCTCATACATCTCATGTTTATCACATCTCTTGATGGCATCTTTTTCTCTAGTGTTTGATTTAATCTCATGTTGTTTTGTTCATCAT
>NW_006367185.1:0-820 GCF_000327345.1 Myotis davidii
AATTGAACTGTGACGTCCTGGTTCATAGGTCAAAGCTGAACTACTGAGCCACACCAGTGGCAAGACATCTCAAATTTAATACAGTAACCAGTTTGAGTGTGTTTAGCACAGTGTTGGGTATTTTAAATATATATTCTCCAAAATGCAATAGCCCAATCTTCCAGATAAGAAAAGCAAAGCAAAGCTGAAAGATACAGCATATTGGAAACTTTTAAAGCAACACAAACCTCAAAATCAAGAAAGCTTAGAGACCACTGTATTAGCTGCAATTTTTTCTGGGAAGCCATTCATCAATCATCAATGCTTAGGGAATAAGATAAATGGTCTCAGGTGTTCCTGAGCTGTCAACTGTGCGGTTGATCTCTTTTATTTAGAAGTAAACACTTATGAAACATTATAGTTTTTATCACATATTGGGCAATTCTTTTACTAACAGATTTTTAAAGAAATGGATTTTTATAAAAAGCAAGTATATTGCATAAGAAAAATAACTTCTGGACATTAAGATTTTCTTTTCCAGGATAGGTAATACCAGCTGACATGTATTTAACTGTGTAAGAACAAGTATTACTTTTGTGTAGGAAAAGGGCTTTTATTGATAATACATGTTTAGATAGATAATCAGTGCGTACATTTCATATTGATTTTTCTTCAGCTTTTATAAAATAAAATGTATCGGAATGTTTCATTTTAAAAGATTTTAGGAAAAACAAAGGAAATCAAGTTCACATTGAGCATTTCAGTGTTAGGAATCCTAAAGTCAAAACCATGAACATTCAGGATAATTTCTATACCAGTGGTTGGCAAACTGCGGCTCGCG
>NW_006367186.1:0-820 GCF_000327345.1 Myotis davidii
ATGGAAAAATATCCTCCAGCGAGGATTAACAACATCAAAAAATAATAACAAAATACAGGTAACAAAATTCCTAATCCTTATTTCAGAAATAACAATGATTCTAAGTTGGGATGCCTATACAAAGATTTTTGTTTTTCATTTTTTAAAATTATTTTAGTTAACATAATTTTTCAATGAGCAGAAAATTTCAAGGCAGTTATTAATATGTATTTGTATTCTTATTCTGTCTCTCTCAATATTAGAACTCTTGTGTGGCATCTGTTTTTATATTCTTGGTTGGTTCAGTTGATGAAGAGAGAAAATAGGTTTGCAGCACACCCCTTGCCAACCACTGGGAGGATAGCTTTCCCATTTTGAATTTACAAACTGTAGTCCTTCTGGCCCCAGGGGCTGGGCTCCCTTACCTTGCTGCTATAATGAGAATACACTGACACATTTTCATTATGAGATCAAAGGAGGATAGTACATGAAGTCACTTGCAAATGAAATATCAAAATTGGCTGGAGTATACACTTTCATTCCAATCCAATACCATTCTCTTTTTCCAGAATCAATAGAGGAAACCAAAGAAAGGAGACATGAGGTCTAGAATTAATAAAGCTGGTAAATCAGACTTAAAGCAGCTCTGTTTATTCACAGTTGACTTGAATAACTGAAACATGGATTTTATAATTAGAATGTCTTGGAAAATGCAACTTAATTTATAGAAGGGACACAAAAAGTAACATGTTGGTTTTATTAGTTTAAGTATTCCGTTGTACTTTATTCAAGGTGAAATAGGTGAAACAGATTGTTCCAAAGGACCATTTTCTTCCAAATA
>NW_006367187.1:0-820 GCF_000327345.1 Myotis davidii
ATTGTTGTTAATATCTTACTGTGCCTAATTTATTAAACTTTATCATAGTTACGAATGTTTAGAAAAAAAAGTAGTACATATAGGGTTCAGAACTACCTGAAGTTTCAGGCATCCATCGGGGGTCTTGGAACATATCTCCTGCAGGTAAGGAGGAACTACTGTACCAAATGTTCTCATGAGTGAAAAGCTAAAAAATAATGTAAGAGAAGCAGCAAAGAGTTAAAGATCTTTCTGCTCTTACTATAGCCTTTCAAAATATGATTGAAGAGCAGCGTTGACTCATCCTCAGAAATAATGGCAAATCAGTTTTGACCTTGATTCACTGCCATGGTCAAGATAATTCTGGTTAACTTGGAAAGACTCTGAAAAATCTAAAGGTCATATTTAAAATACTTAAGAGTCCAAAAACTTATGAATTAGACTTTATGTTTAGTATTCAAAATGGCCACCAGATACGACACAGAAAAGGTCAACAGTAATCATGTGCCAACGGATGGCGCTTGCATATTTCGCTCTGACTCTCAGTCTTCAACCATACTATCAATGGATATTATCTAAATCTTCGACATAAACTTTTAAACTTGACTTATTCACTCAGTTCTATTTACTTCTTTCCTTCCCTTAATAGTTCTTAAGCACCTGCTCTAAGCCAGCTTCTGACTGAGCAAGACATACAATGAAGAACAAAACAGATATATCTCCTGATCTTATGTAACTCACAACTCTACTGGAGATACTCATTGTGATGGTTGACTTCACATGTTGACGTGACTGGAATACAGGGCACTTGGATTAAACATTATTTCTGGGTGTGTCTGTG
>NW_006367188.1:0-820 GCF_000327345.1 Myotis davidii
TTGCAGTCTAGTTATCTTAGAATTTTGAAACTGAGTGTCATGAAATCCTAGGATTCTAGAAATTCAGCATTTCAGAGAGAGAAGCACGAATCTTCGGGTTTATCTCATCCAGGTCCATCATTTCACAGATGAGGAAACGAAGACTTGTGGAGGTGTTGGGGAGTCTTGCCAAGGATCACAAGAGCCAAGGCATCTGTGTCCTTTTCTCAAGAGGCCTTCCAAGCTCAGGACTTACCTTTATTCCACATTTGTATTCTCTTGAAATCTCCACCTCCTAAAATCTTTGATTGGTCTATACTTAAGTGCTCCAATCAGCCCCATCTTCTTGTGTCTTCCTTCACTCCAGCTCAAGGAGAAATATGGCCCAGTCTTCACTGTGTACATGGGTCCCCGGCCGGTAGTTATTTTATGTGGACATGAAGCAGTGAAGGAGGCCCTGGTTGACAGAGCAGATGATTTCAGTGGCCGTGGAGAAATGGCTTCAATAGAGCGAAACTTCCAAGGTTATGGTAAGTAACAACAACACATTAACAATGAAAACAAAATGATTGTAATGTACATGTTATATCCCAGGTTCTTTGATAAGTACTCTATATGAATTATTGCATTGACTCCTTTGAGAGAACTAGTAATGTCTTACTAATATTGCAAATGAGGAAGGTGAGGGTGAGAAAGGTTAGGTAATATCACACATTAAATAGTAGAACCATTTTATTTTGAACCTAAACCATCTGACTCTACAGTATCTGCTGAGTTAATTCTGTTCTTATTTTTGATTGATTAGTTTACACTGTATACCCACTGAAGCCCTCATAGCCAA
>NW_006367189.1:0-820 GCF_000327345.1 Myotis davidii
ATCTGCTCAACCCCTACTCCTCATCACAACAGAATTCTTGTCTCCTACTCTGTTAAAACAACTTCAGGGTATGAGGTATGGCTTCTCTCAGCTTTCCTCAGGCTCAGAGGATGTGGATTAGAGTAGGTTATCATCATTAGCTTTGGAGTCAGATGTGGATTTAAAGCCCAACTCTGCTACTCATTAACTAACTATTATTTAGGTTGGGCAGTCAGGCAGATTCTGATCTTAAGCTCCCTAAGCCTTGGTCTCAGAAAAGGGTATTACCATCCATCCTGTTGCACAACCTAGAAATCTGGGAATCATTTTTTAGTTCTCTTTTCCCTTTACTTTCCATATACCACAAATATGCAGGGTTACACATTTATATAACAAACATTTCTCAAATCAATCCCCTCCTTTCCTTTTCTATGCCTACCACTTTAGTTCAGACTGCATCATTCCTTGCCTGGTTGAAGGCAATAGCCTTTTAGTAGCTCTACGTGTCTTCATTTTTGTCTTCTCAAGTACATATTCCTTGCAACTACTGGGATTATATTTCAAATCTAACTTTATCACCACTTTGCTTATACCCTACAATTACAATAGCCCATAAGATGTAAAGTTCAAGCTTCTTAACAGAGTACACAAGACTTTTCATGATCTAACTTCATCTATTATCACTTCTTGCTTTGACTTTAAGTATCAGTGAAGCCACACTGCCTCGTGTTTGCATGCTTCTGCTCATGCATGCCTTTTCTTGGAATTCCCTTATTCTTATTCCTTCTTTTCATAGGGCTGACACTTTCTCAATCCTTAAAACTCATCTCATACCTCCTTC
>NW_006367190.1:0-820 GCF_000327345.1 Myotis davidii
TCCCCGCGGTGCCCAGGAGCCCAGGACATGCATGCACACAGTGGGGCTGAGTCGGCTGTCCTCCAACAAGCCCTGTTCCCGTGCAAAGCGCTCTGTTCTTGCTTTGAAATGCAGTTGATATGCAGTCTTCTATTCTATCAGGTTCGGGGGCACAGCAGAGCGACTAGACATTCATGTCACCTGCAGTGGCCCCCCCTCACCACAGTCCAGTGCTCTGGCCGCCCGCCTCGCCGTGGCCACTGCAGCATCTCTGACCATCTTCCCGGGGCCTGTTTGGTAACAGCCAGTGAGCACCCAGTCCCCTCCCTTTGCCACCCAGCCCCCCAACCCCTCCCGCCTGGCGACCACCAATTTGTTCTCTGTGTCTCTGAGTTTCTGTTTTAAAAGGGCTTTTTGAAGGAAGGTTTGACCTTTTTTAAGAGAAATACAGGGCTTTCTCCTGCACCCACCGCGACCCGCGGGACGAAGCCTTCTACCGAGTTTCTGACCTCGTGTCCGAGTCCCGGACGGAGAGCGGGCTCCTCGAGAGCAGGTGGAGGCTGGCCATTTCTCAGCATCGATCCAGGCTCTGACTTCTGCCCCGTGAGTCCTGTGGTTGCGTGGGCCCACCCGGCGGAAGTTGCAGAGCCCGGAGAGCCGTCTCCCTCGGGCACAGGACACACGTCGCCGCCGTGTGCTGGACTATGGGTCGGCAGTGCCTCTGTGGCCATCGCCCGTCGCCTGGCCTGTCCGCCTCTCTCCTGACCTGACCAAGTGTTAGCAAGACCTGCAGCCGCGCAGGGGGACGGGTGGGCCCGGCTCGCTCCTTTCCCCGCCCGCT
>NW_006367191.1:0-820 GCF_000327345.1 Myotis davidii
ATGTTTTTCTCTGTCTTTCCCTCTCTCTTCCATCCTCCTTAAAAATCAACGGAAAAAATATCCTCTTGTGAGGATTAAAATAAAAAGAGTGGGAGATGTGTGATATAACTAAGGGAAGAAAAATGTATGTATTTGCTATTGCCTTGGATTAGAATTGGAGAGCTGAGTGAGGGTAAGGGAAGCAATTATGGAAACTTGGAAGTTTATAGCATTGGCAACTGCTGATATGATGCATTCACTGAGATTTAAAATATTAGAAGTTGAGAGAGAAGGTAATGAGCTGAATTCTGAATACATTTTATTTAAGGTAGCTGTGGGACATCCAGGTGTTGAAGTCTCGGAGGAAGTTGGAAATGTGTTCTTGGCGCTAAGATGGTGGCTTTAGTAAATAAAAGGTGGAGGTCAGCTTGCTACAGTGTAAATTTTTTATACACATAGATTTTTTTTTACAGCCACATTTCTAGCAGACATGTAGGTGTGTTTCAGCAGCGAATATAACGCCTTTTGGAAAATAAATCATCCAGTAGCATTTATTTGAATGTCCCTTGCCCTAAAACATTTTTACACTCCTGTCATTTACTTTGTCCAAATCATCTATCATTTATCCTTTCTTGGCTAAGGTCTCATTTATCCACAGGGCTGGATCTGATGTGCTATCAGAAGTACCACTAAGGCAGCTCTCTCTCAGGAAGTATCTCTTCTACTGCCTTGCTCAAACTTGATTTTCACAATTAGTGGTTCTACTATTGAAATGAAAGGTGTAATTTATCAAAATTGTGTAGGTCATTAGTGGGTTTGGAGAGACAGGGTAATAGATTCT
>NW_006367192.1:0-820 GCF_000327345.1 Myotis davidii
TCAGGCTGCCATAACATAATACCATAGACTGGGGTGGCTTAAACAACATAAATTAAAACAAATGTCTCATCATAGGGAGGCTAGAAGTCTAAGATCAAGGTGCAAGCATGGTTCTGCTGAGGCCTCTCCCCTTGGGCTGCAGATAGCCAGCTTCTCACGGTGTGCTTGCTCTCTAGTGTCTCTTCTTATTAGGCCACTAATACCATCGTAAGGGCTCCACCCTCGTGACCTCATCTGACCCTAATAACCTCCCAAAGGCCCAATCTTCAAACACCTTTGCATTGAGGAGCAGGGCTTCAACAGTTGAGTTTGCAGGGGACACAAACATTCAGTCCATAACGCCATAGTTACAGACAAGCCAGCATTCAGTGGAAAATGATGTCAATTCCTATTTCCAAATATCTGGAGTCTTGAATCAAATAGACAAATCACCCATACATGTGAGTTTTCCACTTTCTTTCTAACTTAGCCTTGTAGCTGAAACTCAAGCCAGAGACTGTGACACGGATATAAATAGACCCAGAGCATCATCATTATATATAATTTGGAAAGGATTTCATGGGTGTACATCTGTAAGCAGTTCAGGAACACTTTCAAGCTGTGTTTACATGATATCAAACATCTGGATGAAAACTGAAAAAATAATCAATTTGGATTGGAAACAAAACAGAAGTACAAATCTCAGTGTACTGGCCTTCGGAATACTGAATGCAGAGCCGATCCCTGAACCCAGAGAATGAGATAATGGTGCACAACAAGGGCCACTGAGGTGGTCAAGTGGGAAAAGGGGCTTCCATGAGAAGGAAGGCTTATTTTTTTC
>NW_006367193.1:0-820 GCF_000327345.1 Myotis davidii
ATAATTATTCAGTGTATGTGTATACATTTTTGGGATACCCTGTATATGGGTGAAATGCGGGCTTCACTCCATTCTATTGTGAACTCTTGGGTGAGTCTTTTCTCTCTCTTAAGTCTTAGTTCCCTTATCTGCAAAACTGCGAATATTGATCTCATAATTTATGGAGGAGCGTAAATGCCCATATTATCTATAAAAATCCTGGCATGCAGTAGGCACATAATAAATAGTAGCGACTGTTAACTATAATCACCTTCTAACATATTACTTCCTCATGTTATTTCCTACTAAAAAACCTAGAGTCTCTGTAGGCCATATCAAATTCAATATAATTTTTCCCATTGTGCTTTTAATGCTTTCTCTATTCTGGTCCAATTTCAAATCTTCTCCCAGGATCCCAGGTAGAAACCATAACTCTGGCCAGTCTAATTTCCTTTTGACCTCTTTCACTCAGCATGCCAATTCCTGGATGTTGTCTTTGTTCTTTTCTTTTGCTTGCTATGTCCTCTACTCTTCTGCCAGGGCCTGCCCATTCCTTAAGGTTTCAGCTCATGTCCCATCCACTTTCTCTTTAAAAGATTCCCTTGAGGAATCTAGCCTATTGCTTTCTTCTCTAGGTCCTAATGCCAGCTCTCAGAGGAACTGGGAAAAGGATGGACTTTGCCTGTAATGTGCTCCCTTTTCTCTATCAGAGCCTGCTCTTCTTTCTATGTAATTCTACCACTTCAGGCATACACTTTATACTGTAATGGAGAACACTACTTAAATATGAAGATAATTTTTTTTCCTTTGAAGTCACTCAAATCATAGTACAAAGAAAAGA
>NW_006367194.1:0-820 GCF_000327345.1 Myotis davidii
TTTCCATCTGTTATCCAAATCAACTATTGCGATTATGGAGAGTAAAACATTCTAGGCTACAGTCGAAATCTAGATAGTATCTCAGTACTTCAACACATTAATCAACAAGCCATCAGCTATAGTTTATTCCTGGATGGATGGATATAGCAGAAATGGTGGTATTAGCTACCCAACCGCTGACAAATCGAAAGCCAGAATGCACAGTTCGGCTAGGAGTCTAATATTGCAATATCCCCATAAGACGAGTTATCACAGGTTTTGTGTCGTTTTCTTAATTCAAAAATATTCATAGCAAAGGCTGTAACACCCTGAATATACATATCCCTTATTTCCAATACATTTTCTCATCGGATGCTTTTTATCACGCACTGAGTGTGTGATTGTGAGGTTCCTGCTGCTTCACGAGATTCATGCATTGCTAGAAACTGTTCCTTGGATCATTCTGGTTCATGCTAAATTAGAATGCAGAAATATCAGCCCGCATAACTATATTGACTGCTTTGTGTTATGCTGTGTCATATTATCAGCGGGTGAGTTTGGAGAGAATAGAGCAAAGTGTTTGTGCCTCATGCTCAATAGGGGACCGCTCTGGATCTATCAGAATATTCAGCAACAAGGTTCGGATACAGACCCGGCAACACGTTGGTGATTTTGATTTTGTTGATTGGTTACCAGCTGCCGATTTCACTTTGATGCATATGTATTACATTGTAATGAACAGAGGGCTTTGATCTCATACCCCGACCACCATAGCATATGTAGAAGTTTTGTATTGACATTTTGCTACAGTACAAAATTCGAGCCAAACCATCCTTTTTTT
>NW_006367195.1:0-819 GCF_000327345.1 Myotis davidii
TTTTTTTTTGTTGAGAGACTACCCTACATCTAACATCATTTACATAGCTGCATTACTGCTTTTGCGACATTTATTCTAGCCTATAAAGTAATACATGGTTTGTTTTTATATGTGATTGCATCATAAGTGTGCAAACTAATTAATAACATTTGTTAAATTTTAAAGGGCCAAAGGGGAGAAAATGGAAGACCAGGGATTCCAGGGCAACAGGTATATTTTTTTCTTTCATGGGAAATGAAATAAGGGATAATATAACTGGGCAGTGCTGACTGAGGGTTACTTTCATTAAAAATAGGGAGGAAGGGTCAATGTAAGATGAATTCTAATCATACAAGGGTGAAAATACTAGGTGGTGGTGGTATACTGGTTTGCTTTAATTGTTTTATGTTTACTTTCTTATCTTGTTCCTATCGGTGGCTCTGAAACCTTTTCAGTGCTTTTTTATGGCCATTACATGACTGAAGGTAGACAGTGCCACCCATTTTAGGAGCATTTATTGGCCAGAGGCAGCCGTACAACAACAGCATCTCCATACCTACTGTTTAATCTTGATTTTCTTCTTGCAATATGAACGGCTGAGGCCTTATGTAGTGGAGGGATGTACTTGTTTTCCTCTAGTTTGTTCAGAAATATAAATTACTACACCGGAGACTTATTAAAATCTTATTTTGAGGGACCGTGTTATGAAACAGATGCATAATAAGATTGTTTTGCTTCTTCCCTGACTAAATTCTCCTCATTAATTAGTGTTTTAATGAGATTACCATCTGGCACATAAGTTCAGTTGGAGCCAAATTGAACCAAAAAGAGCACAAAAGT
>NW_006367196.1:0-820 GCF_000327345.1 Myotis davidii
TCACCACTATGAAGCCAAGTGTGGCTTTTCATACAGATGTCAAAAATTAAAAAGAGATGCTCTATAATCTGATTTTCTTATTGGGTTGCTTAAATCAAATGTAATTTTAATAGATGACAATTTTCTTAAATTCAAATATATTTATGTAGCAACTTAAGTTTTGAAAACTCTTTGACAAATCCAAAAATGTAGATACTATTTCCGTTTTACAGACGAGGAAACAGAAGATAGGCAACTTGCTCAAAGTCATACCTTCTAGTATGACTAACTCCTTTTCTTTTCAGATCTCTAAAGTTTAGATGTCATTTTCTCAAAGTAATTTCCCCGAATGCCTAAGTGCAGTTTAGGTACCTGTTCTTTGTTCCCTTAAAGTACCCATTATGTTTCATTCATGAACTCAGTCAGGACAAGGCCCAAGTTGGTTTTCTTCACTGTTGTGGAACCCCAGCATCTGGGTTAGTGATAGTATACATAGTATCCACTTAAAAAATACTTACTAAATGCCTAAGTGGAAACCCAAATGTCCTTACCTTACCCAGGCATACAAATACAGAGAATGAATAACCTTATATTGCTAATCTTCAAAATAATGGTAAGCAGTATTATAACCTTCTTATCCTAAACTAACCTGCACAGATTCTGCAGACCACCTCAAATACCCAAATGGGGAAGATTACACTTAAAATGCTAAAAACACACTTACTTGGACATGGGTTTGCTGCCACTGTCCTCCTTTGCCTTCCTTCCTTCTTCTACAGGCTTCAGGTTCAACAGTGGAGTCACTTCAGCATTGCCATAGCCAGCAAAGGTGATTGCAGCA
>NW_006367197.1:0-820 GCF_000327345.1 Myotis davidii
CATATTACACTTTTATTATTATAGATATTAACCCTTTGCCTGGCCTATCACTGGTAAATATTTCATCCCAGTTAGTTGTTTACTGTTTTGTCTTCTTAGCAACAAGAAACAGTATAAAAGACTTGAGCAACCTCACTTACGTGACTCCAGTGAGCCCAGCTTTGCAACTGCAGATGAAAGTATTTCCTATGGGGTCGCAGGAGCCTCCATTCCGGCAAGGGTTTGGGAAGCAGGCTGTGATCTCCGATTCACAGTTTCTCCCAGTGAACTGTGAGAGACAGGAACACTGATAGCCTGGGGGAAACAGAGGACCTCATGAGCCATGGATGCTGCTGGTAACACTCTGAGTGCACAGACTTGGTTATCACATGACCTCCTAATCCTTCTGAACCAAATCAAAGGCAGATCCCAAATTCCAAAGATGATTAGTAAATTGGTTATTTTGAACTTGGAACACAGCTTTTCACAAAAATGCATGTAATGGTTTGGGTATCCCATTAGTCCTCAAAAATTCACTTCATTAAACACATATATGAATTCTCGTGAGAATGGTAAGAGACACCCAAGGAACACCCAAGATTCCAAGAGCAGAGACCAGGATCAGGAGGGAGATGCTACTCCCACCACACTGCTATTGAAAAGGACAGGAGTTTATCACAGGTACCATGCCCATGTCACCAGCCTCCTGAGAAGAGGTTTGTGTATAAAAGGTAAATGTTGTGAAACCTTGCATAGCTGAACATATCTTTACTTCACCCTTATGCCTCTTTGTTAGGTTGTGTATGGAATTCTAAGCCAGTGGTTCTCAACCTTCCTAATG
>NW_006367198.1:0-820 GCF_000327345.1 Myotis davidii
GGCCTCTAGCATAAATATAACATTTCTATAATTCTCAGAAAATGAAGAATTGGAACTTCGAAGATATAAAATGTGCTAGATTTAAAAAGCATTTAAAAAGAAACCAGCCCAGAACATTTTAAGAATTTAAGTTCACATAATTTAGACAAATCTTTGGCAAATTAGACTCATTTCATTATTTGGTTTAATGAAAACAGCTCTGACTTCTCTGAATTACCAATGTTATACAGAAAACAAGTGTACATTTTTACTGTACTTGTGTATGTTTTTCTAAACTTATACAGTTTTACTGATCAAATAAGCTAGCATCACTTCTACTTAATGCTTGCTTATGACATATTTACATTTGTCTTTAATCAAATTGCATCCTTATTCTGATGAACTTTATTTCCTTAGTAATTATGTTCTGTAGTATGTCTTGGATTTGTCTTAAACTAGGTTAATTAATGGAAAAAAATCATTGGATACCTAGATCATTTCTAAGTAAGATCTAATACTAAACTATTAATTATTAAGTACAGTGTTGACTTTGTATACCTTTGCTTCTTCTGTATACTGTAGAAAGACTATATCTTTAGGTCTTGTTAATGAGCATGTACATTTTCATCATTTGGAGAAGTTGTATATGGGATATTAGTGACTGTAGAAAGTTGTGTTATATGAATGTCTGCATTCTTGTTTACCTACCCCTACCCCTGTTTTCTCTGAAAAGTAAAAGTTACGTTGGTTAAAAGTTATAATTATTATAAATGATTGAGACTAGATTGAGAAGCATTAGTTTTAGAGACATGTAACTGTGTATATACTTCTTTTTTTTTTT
>NW_006367199.1:0-820 GCF_000327345.1 Myotis davidii
TTGTTTCATCATATGTTGACCTTTGGACACAGGCTACATAATGATTTGAATGGCAAGTGCTTTATAACATGTTCTATGTTTAGAGATCACCCTAAGTACCCTGTCAGGATAGTAACAGCCTGATGCACTTTGTGGCTTCAGTTTGCAAAGAGGAGTCGCTAATGATTGCACAGTTGACATATATCAGATATCTTATCCGGCATATCTTTAACATTAACAACAAAAGAATGCAAAGATTTCCATTTCATTCACATAAGCATTTTGATTGAAGGCCGTTTTCTCAGCCTTACAAATTAGCCATTTCTGTTGTTTGCTATGATTCATTTGCAAGCTATTGAGAGATTCCAAGGTATTGAATAAAAAAATATTTTGTTCAAAAGCAGTGAAGAGAGATTTTATCCAGGTAAAAATGAAAACGCATAAAGCCAGATTGATACAGGAAAATGTCACTTTGGCATGTTTATCATGAGAAAATAGCAGGTGTTGTTCAGGACAGAGCTATTTCTCTTTGTCACTGTGCCACGGGGAAAAACAGGCGACGATGAGGGTCTGCTGGGGACTGGGCTGCATACCTCTTTGCTGTGCACTGCAAAGCACAATGATCATTAAAGTAATAAATTTTCCCTAAAAGAACAATTTGGTATTTCCTTAAGTATGCAATGAGCACATGCTTTGTGTTGAAGCATGTGGTAATAAATAGGGAATTGCTTTATAACGTCTTATGAAATATCGTCAAACTGAATATTTTTATACTAGAGGCCCAGTGCACCAAACCCATGCACAGGAGGTGGGGACTCCCTCAGCCCAGCCTGCACCCTCT
>NW_006367200.1:0-820 GCF_000327345.1 Myotis davidii
CCTTCCTCTCTCTGATATCAATAAAAACATATTCAAAAATAGTATAAATAAATACACAGTGTTGAGGAATCTAAAGAGAGAGACTAGCACACATTGATAGAGAACTTATCAACAGACATCTACTTAGGGAGCAATTTAGCAATTATTGAGATTTTAGATGAAGATAAACAAACTCTCACAAATTGGAAATATATGTGCAAGGATATATGCATACAGATATTCTCTCTCTTCCGCCCTCTCCCTCTCCTCCTGTCACCCTCTCCCCTGAGTAAGCTATGCTGCTTCATGCCTCTTTGCTTCAGGCCCAGTATAACAAACTCCAATTTACTGACTATATTGACTTATTCTCCCGGAAAACACTGGTGGGTTGAAAGACTGAGAGAGAATGGACATTCTGACTCTCACTGATCTCACCCTTTATTCAACCACTATTACATCATATCACTCAGGCCCTGATATTCTCTCTTATTGTTTTCTAATTATTTCATACAATGAATCTTTTAAATGACTTGAGACCCTCTATTATTCTCTTTTTGTTGTTTATACCCAGTACCTAATGTAATACTGGCATACATGCTTACTGAGTAAATATGCCCACTAGCAGGTGTTCAAAACCTCATAAATTTAAAATCTCACTATTTACATCATTTTCCATGATTGCAAACTGTAGACAAAAAGATTGGATGTTCAATCTCTTTACCTTGCCTCTTGTCAAGAAGCATTTATGTGGATATTTTAAAGAGAATAAGGGAACATTACCTTTGCCAATACTCTTTATACTAAAATGAGAGGCCCAATGCACAAAATTTGTGCAAGGGTA
>NW_006367201.1:0-820 GCF_000327345.1 Myotis davidii
GGGGGAGGGGGGTGACGTGCCCAAGGTTGCTAGGAAGTGGCCGAGACAGAATAACAACCCAGATTAAATGCGGCATGTCACCCGGCTTCCCTAAACGAGGAGAGATTTTCCATCTAACGGAGCCGCCGCCTCTCATAAGGAATTCTTCACACTGCTCATTTATGACGAGCGGGTTGGCTCAGGAACAAACACATTTCGCCTGCGATCGAGCAGAGCCGAGGCTGCTAATTGGCCCATTCATTCCTCGGGCTTCCAGCAAAACGTGTTTGTTTACAAAGGAGGCCCCGGCTGGCTGCTTCTCTAATCAGAGGCAATGGATTGGAATTGTGCGTATTGATAATTGCCTGAGACGTGCATGTGCTAGCTGGGGCTGCCCCCAGGGAACACCCGCGTGATCCTTCACCGAGGCCTCTTCCGAGCCCGGCACCGGCACCCGTGTTATTTGAGTCTGTAATTCCGCGCACTGACAATCCCTGATACAGGTGCACAGGTTCTCACTGCCGCCTGTTCCTACTACAAGATCCTGGAAACGGCCCGAATGGCCACGCACAGGAGCACTTGGCCGCTGCCCACGGGGGTGAGCGTGCTTCTTGTGGACCCACAGGGGCCGCGCGGCAGGGTTGGCGCCGTGTGCAAAAAAGCAACGTGCAGAGAGAACCCACAGTGAGCCACTGTCCGCACAAGGCAGAAACAGAGCTCAGAACCCATTCGCGGACCGGCCTGTCTTTGCCAAAGGAAACACAGAAGGTCCTACAGCGATGGAAGAGGGAGTCTTAGTCCCTCAGGACTGCACACAAAAGCATTCATGCACTTTTTTTTT
>NW_006367202.1:0-820 GCF_000327345.1 Myotis davidii
TCCCTATAACCTGAGTGAATCTCCTCAAGGCAAAGGATGTACACATTTACAGTATATTAGGAAAGGAGGAAGAGCAAAGAGATGCCAGGGAAACTTTTTAATTGGCATCATGAAATAGTCTCTGCAAGGATTATTTGCTCAGCCAGGACTTTCCATGGAGCATTAGGTCAAAGTCATGAAATCAGAGCCAGGAAAGTGTATGAACTGAAGTAGAACATTTGTTCAGCCTCCTAATCTGTATCCTAGTCTCTGTCACTGCCTTGTTGAATATCCTTAGGTAAATGCACACAGCTTGATTTCTCGTCTATAGAACAGGAATGACCATCTCTAGATTACAGATCTGCTGCAGTTTTCCACTTGGTGGTCACTGACCTAAACTATATTCCTACTTCAAGAGATCCACAGTGAGGCATGTACCCAGCTCCTCTATTGGTTAGTTTATTTCTTATTTAAACAAACCTTTTTACATGCCACATCATAGATCACCAAACTCTGCTAGGGAAAAGTTATTATATTCAAATATGTTTGAAGTGGGATTCATATTATTTAAAAATTGACAATCTGTGATTATTCTGATGATTTTATACAGAGCAATTAAATGAGAAGTTAACTCTGGAGGTTCGATCTTGCTGGATGTGTGCCATCATTTCTCCATATTCCATGGAGGCATTTAGCCATGTGATTCTGCTTCATACTGCACATCCTTTCTTTCAAAGCAAGCCATGTGTTCTATAGAAGTATTCCAGAGAGCACTTAGAGTAATTTTATGTGTGAACTATATAAATAGTTCTTAAACAGGGCACTAAAAGCTTTAACCACA
>NW_006367203.1:0-820 GCF_000327345.1 Myotis davidii
ATATGGAAAGATGGAAACAGAGGGATAGGTCAGAAAGAGAGACAGAGAATAAGAGAAAGTGAAAGAGAGGGAGGGAGGGCGGGAATATGAACAAAAGAGAGAGTGGATGAGGAGGAGAGAGAAAGAGAGCATGAGAGAGTCTCTCCATCTTTTATTATGTTAAAATATTGAGTTTATTACATTGACTTTTTTGTAAAGTAAATCTGTATTCCTGGGAGGAGGGGTGTTGATTTTGACATTCTTTTTACATATTGCTGGATTTAATTTGTTTATCTTTTGTTAAGAGGTTTTTGTGTCAATATGCATGAGATATATTGGTCTATAGTTTTTCATAATGTCTTTGTCTGGTTTTGCTATCAGATTAATATTACCTGATAAGTTTTTTACTCTGAAAAATAATAATATGCAATAATCCTTGGATGACTATTTTGTTTTACACATATTATTATAATGATAAGTGTTAACATTAACTGAGCATGTCAGTAGGTATGATAACCATTTCTCTTGTGTGATGTCACTGTGTCTTCACAACAAACTTGAGAGGAATGGGCAGTATCATTGGTGTACCAGGAAGTGTCTAAAGGCTGGCTTTTGGTGGGGAGGGGGATACCCTGGTTTTTAGCATTTACCTATTTCAATTGTGTAAATACTCCCACCATAGCTCATTTCAAGCTGTCAACATGAAGTCACTGAACAGTGGAGTTGAGGTGTGCAGTGGCTCTCATGAGTCAGGTCCAGCCAACTCCAGCACACCACCAGTTGTTTATGTTCATTTTACAGAGAGAAAAACTAAGGCTCCAAAAGGAAATGATTTGCTCAA
>NW_006367204.1:0-820 GCF_000327345.1 Myotis davidii
GTGGACAGATTTGAGGTTGGATTCTAGCGTTCTCTGTGGAGTTAGCTTCATTACCTGGGTGATAATTTTTCTCCCTTCCCATTGTCCTTCTTCTACACAGTCCAGTCACCTTTTACTTGTTTTGGTTGCCTTGAGTGTCTGCTTATGAGTAATATTTTACAAGCCTACCTGCTTGACCCCTTAAATTTGGGCTTGATAACCCACCTCTCTGCTCCCATAGTACACACTGCTTTGTCTGTCCTGTTCATTAGATTGGGCTCTTTGAAGGAAAAAACAACCCTGTGTTTTCAAATATAGAATCACAGTACTCACAAAATTCTGCTACATAATAGGTACACAATATTTTAATGAATGAGTAAATGAATGAATGAATGAGTTATTGAAAAGCAATGAATAAAATGCTATCTCCTCCCCTTGATTCTGTTACTCTCTGTATTTGCCAGTATTAATGAAGTAGGTTTCAGAGGCTTCTCACACTCATTCTTATGGTTAAAGAATAGATTTTGAAACCTGAGGATGTATCAACTATTATTAGGTGTCATAACTGTTAAAAAATATTCTTGCATGCATTCAGGTATTTCTGCAGGAAGAAAAAAAAATCTATATTTCTGAAAAACAGAAACCCAACTATTCCTTGATACATGTTTTATTCCCCAGGGATTAGCAGCAGCTCTTCTCCCAGTTCCAGATTGAACATGAGAAGGAAGAAGTCCATATGCTGCAGAGCCCACTGTTACCAGGGAGGCTTCATGGTGCAATGGAACTAGACTTTATGTTTAAAGCTAATGTGTTTGGGTTTTAATCCTCATTTGGTAATTTT
>NW_006367205.1:0-820 GCF_000327345.1 Myotis davidii
TTCTTAGAGCCTGAACTTAACTAATAAAATATGTGCACGTAATATAGTCAGAAACTCAGGTAGACACATTTCTACTGGCTCATGAGTGAGGGAACTGAAGTTAGAAACAATCTCCAAATGTGGTAACATTTGTGATATATAATTTCTGCCATTTCTATTCACTGCATAGCCTTCTTGGTGGTCCACTTACTCCTACTGCTGAGTCCTGGCAGCCTATTTCGAGAGTCATTTTGAGGAACAGTACTATATTTGGCAATGAAAGAGAAATACCTTTAATTCTTGAGAGAGGTTCATTGCAAAAAATTTCATCTTGATGAGCAACAAAATAAACAACATTTGGATTACCTGGACAAGTGGCTTCCAAACTTTGTTTCTTAGCCCTCCAGGGTTCTACAGAAATCACACAAGGAAGTTAGAGCTGCGGGGGTTTTGACAGGACCTCATGGGAGAGGGCTCTAGCAACAGACTTTTTAAATGTCTGTTTTTGTTATTATTTTTATTGGGGGGAGGGCAGATTTCGTTTCTTCCAGGCCTCTCTCCATGGCTTGCAGATGGCCTCCTTCTCACTGAGTAGTCCTTCTGTCTTTGTCCAGATGTCCTCTTCTTATAAGGACACTAGTCATATTGGATTAGGGACTATCACAAAGGCCTCGTTTTAATTTAATTACATTTTTAATAACCTTATTTCCAAATGTGTTATATTCTGAAATGCTGGTGGTTAGGGTTTCAACATATGAACATTTTTTGAGGAGGCGGGGCACACTTCCTTTATAACATGGATTTATAGGCATCATGTATATTAAAACACTTGGGGAAAGAG
>NW_006367206.1:0-820 GCF_000327345.1 Myotis davidii
TCTCTAAAAATCAATAGAAAAAATATCCATGGATGAGGATTAACAAAAAAATAAAGAGCTGTTCCCTAAGTCATTGCAATTGCTATGACATAAGCATTTCACTACAAACCAGTGAAGATTGTGTTTCTGGATTTGCCTAGGATAAAACATTGCATTCAGACCTGGAGGCAAAAGCTATATAATATAGCAGCCAAGCCATTTATAGCTATTCATGTCTTCCCATCTGTAAAGAGTTAAGAATTGTTGGTCATCTGTTGACTCAATTCAGATGAGAGTGTGATGCTGCACTATGGCTGCAGGATGAGAATAAAAAATAGAGAGTATAGACTACTTTGCTCTTAAATTAAATTGCTATTTATAATATATATTGCATTTCAGTTAGGACTGAATAAAAACCGCCACACGAGGCCTAGAAGTACTAGAGCATGAAACTCCTCAAACCACCTTTCCACCCTGAGGCCTGAGCACAACCTCATTTATCTTGTCAGCAAAGTTCAGGGACGTGTTGCACTATGGCTCCACCTTTAAAAGTCTCATGTGTTGATGAGTACCCATGTCTTCTAAAGATAAAGCGCTGTTTCATCGGCACTACTCACCGTGTTGAAGGCTTTCTGGTAAACTCTTAAGGCACTCACCTTGCGGGAAAAGACACCCGGGTGCCACTTGCTAAGAAATAGGCCATTCCTAATGTTGTTTTGTAATTTGATTCTTGTGCGGCATTGATTGAAGACAATAATGGCTCCGTCAGTGACAATAGACACAGGCTGACCCTTAAGAGATGCTCTAAAACAGCGGTGCTCAACCTGTGGGTCGCGACCCC
>NW_006367207.1:0-820 GCF_000327345.1 Myotis davidii
TGTTGCTGAGCATCCTTCCCTCCAAACATTTTTTTTTAATTCAACATTTATTGAGCACCGTGTACTTTAGACCCTGTTACATTCTCCTCCTCATTCTTCTGCTGTGTTTTAGGGCATTTTGGCTGGGATGTTGATCATCGCCTTCTTCCAGAAACTTGTGATGGGCGGCATTGCTGAGAAGAAATGAAAAACTGGGCTCCAGACCCACAGCTGTGAGCTACCCTGTCCACAACCTCCCTCGAGGAAAAGCACTTCGACAACGGATCTTTTCCGGAGAGTCTGATGAGCCTGAGACACGGGGGAGCTGCAGGAAAAATGGTCTTGGCATTTTGTTGTTGTTGTGCTCTTTCAACTCCAGGCTTCCATCTTAATTTTGTGATTTCATACTTACTGTGTGACAGGAGGATGGTTGAAGGCTGATAGAAGCTGCTAGTTCTTCCACTTCATTTCTCATTATTTCCCTCTTTCTTCAGTCTGGGACAGGGCTACTGCGCTGTTTACTTTGTGGATTGTGGTAGTGAAGGAGCCCAATGGACTTGCTCAGAATCCGCAACGAACTGTGGTGCCAACTCTTCCCACTTTTCAGGTAAAACCATGAGTCTTTGCATAAATAAGAAGATCAAATGAATAAGAAATGTCCAACAGTAGCAGAAATGTCACTATAGCTGTGATCTGATCATTGAACCGCATGTCACCTCGGATAGCTTTCTGAGATTTCTCTGGGTGTACTGTCTTCTCTGGCCGACTTATCACACTCAGTATCAAATTGCCATCTTTCAGGGACCTCGCCACCTTTTTAAAATATATATGTTATTGATTT